>NW_027512699.1:0-300000 GCF_048772815.1 Callospermophilus lateralis
TATTTTTTTTATCCGATTCGCGAGAATTTTATTGAGGATTTTTGCATCTAGGTTCATTAGAGATATTGGTCGGTAGTTTTCTTTCTTTGAAGTGTCTTTGTCTGGTTTAGGAATCAGGGTGATGTTGGCCTCATAGAATGAATTTGGAAGTTCTCCCTCTTTTTCTATTTCCTGAAATAGCTTGAAAAGTATTGGTATTAGTTCCTCTTTAAAGGTTTTGTAAAACTCTGCTGTATACCCATCTGGTCCTGGGCTTTTTTTAGTTGGTAGTCTTTTGATGGTTTCTTCTAGTTCCTCTATTGATATTGGTCTGTTTAGGTTTTCAATATCCTCCTGACTCGATCTGGGCAGATCATATGACTTAAGAAATTTATGGATGCCTTCACTATCTTCTATTTTATTGGAGTATAAGGATTCAAAATAATTTCTGATAATCGTCTGTATTTCTGAAGTGTCTGTTGTGATATTGCCTTTTTCATCCCATATGCTATTAATTTGAGTTCTCTCTCTTCTGCTCTTCGTTAGCGTGCCTAAGGGTCTGTCAATTCTATTTATTTTTTCAAAGAACCAACTTTAAGTTTTGTCAATTTTTTCAATTGTATCTTTTGTTTTGATTTCATTAATTTCAGCCCTGATTTTAATTATTTCTTGCCTTCTACTTCTTTTGCTGTTGTTTTGCTCTTCTTTTTCAAGGATTTTGAGATGAAGTATTAGATCATTTATTTGTTCGTTTTTTCTTTTTTTAAGAAATGAACTCCAAGCAATAAATTTTCCTCTTTGAACTGCTTTCAATGTGTCCTATACATTCCGTTATGTTGTGTCTGTGTTTTCATTTCTCTCTAAGAATTTTTTAATTTCCTCCTTGATGTCTTCTGTAACCTATTGATCATTCAGTAACCTATTGTTCATTCTCCAAGTGATGCATGATTTTTCCTTCCTTATTTTATCGTTGATTTTCAATTTCATTCCATTATGATCAGATAAGATGCATGGTATTATCTCTACACCTTTATATTGTCTAAGAGTTGCCCTGTGACATAATATATGATCTATTTTTGAGAAGGATCCATGTGCTGCTGAGAAAAAAAGTGTAACTGCTTGATGTTGGGTGGTATATTCTATATATGTCAATTAAGTCAGGGTTATTAATTATATTATTGAGTTCTATAGTTTCCTTATTCAACTGTTGTTTGGAAGATCTGTCCAGTGGTGAGAGAGGTGTGTTGAAGTCTCCCATGATTATTGTATGGTGGTCTATTTGACTCATGAACTTGAGAAGAGTTTGTTTGATGAACATAGCTGCACCATTGTTTGGGGCATATATATTTATGATTCTTATGTCTTGTTGGTGTATGGTTCCCTTGAGCAGTATGTAGTGTCCCTCTTTATCCCTTTTGATTAACTTCGGATTGAAATCTATTTTATTTGATATGAGTATGGACACTCCTGCTTGTTTCCGAAATCCATATGAGTGATATGATTTTTCCCAACCTTTCACCTTCAGTCTATTTATGTCTTTTCCTATCAAATGTGTCTCCTGAACGCAGCATATTGTTGCATCTTGTTTTGTGATCCATTCGACTAGCCTGTGTCTCTTAATTGGTGAGTTTAAGCCATTAACATTTAGGGTTATTATTGAGATATGAGTTGTTCTTCCAGCCATCTTTGTTTATTTATGTTACTAAACATGGTTTGTTTTCCTCTTTGATTATCCCCCCCCTTTACTGTACTACCTCCCGCTGTTGGTTTTCATTGATATTTTCCATTTCCTCTTCCTGTAATATTTTGCCGAGTATGTTTTGAAGAGATGGTTTTCTAGCTGCAAATTCTTTTAACTTTTGTTTATCATGGAAGGTTTTAATTTCATCTTCCATCCTGAAGCTTAATTTCGCTGAATGCACAATTCTTGGTTGGAACCATTTTCTTTCAGTGTTTGAAATATGTTATTCCAGGATCTTCTAGCTTTCAGAGTCTATGTTGAAAGGTCAGCTGTTATCCTGATTGGTTTACCCCTAAATGTAATCTGCTTCCTTTTTCTTGTAGCTTTTGAAATTCTCTCCTTATTCTGTATGTTGGGCATCTTAATTATAATGTGTCTAAGTGTGGATCTCTTATGATTTTGCACATTCGGCGTCCTGTAGGCTTCTAGGATTTGGGATTGTCTCATTCTTCAAGTCTGGGAAGTTTTCTCCTATTATTTCATTGAATAGATTGCACATTCCTTTGGTTTGGACCTCTATACCTTCCTGTATCCCAATGACTCTTAAGTTTGGTCTTTTTATGTTATCTCATATTTCTTGAATGATCTGCTCATGGCTTCTTAACAGTTTTGCTGAGCTGTCAATGTTCTTCTCCAAATGAAATACTTTGTCTTCATTGTCTGATGTTCTATCTTCTAAGTGTTCTACTCTGCTGGTAGTATTCTCAATTGAGTTTTTAAGTTGGTTTATTGCTTCCTGCATTTTTAAGATTTCTGTTTGTTTGTTTTTTATAACCTCTATCTCCCTGTATAATTGATTTTTTGCTTCTTGGATTTGTTTATGTAATTCATCGTCGAAGTGGTCGAAGTGGACTTTTACTGTCTGATTTTGCTGTCTAATGTCTTCCTTGAGACTCCAGATCATCTGAAGCATGTAAATACTGAATTCTTTATCTGACATTCCATCTGCTGCAGATATTACCTCTTCTAAAGTTGAGTTGACCTGCATTGCTTGTGGTCCTTTCTTTCTTTGTCTTTTCATACTGATCGTGTTTCTTTCTGCTTGGTGAAACTGTTGTGTTATTGATTTTACCCACTATATATTTATATTGCTGGCTTTGGCGGTTGTTCTGCCCCTCCTCCAATTGGGGCAATATGCCTAGGACACCAGCAGGCCGCTGGGCCTGTACTTTCGGTGGGCCTATTATTTTGGTGGTCACAGGTCCGCCTACCTTGCAGGCGCGAGCAGTGGCTCTGTTCCTCCGCGGGCCGATAGGCCTGTTCTGTCTGTTGGTTACAGGTCTGTCTACCTAGCAGGCACTGGAGGCGACTCTGCACCTTTCCCAATCGGGGGTATGGCGGGCCACTGGTCATGTTCTGCTGGTAGGTTAGTGCAACAGTACCTAATTGCACACTGCTGGTGGTGGGGAGCTCACTCCCGACTAAGATTGCCCACCTCAGGTACAGTCTCCAACCCCTTTTTTACCCGCATGGGCCCTGGTTCTGTTCTCTGAAGTGAGGGAGGAAATCTCTCCAGAGTCCCACTTAGGGTCCTCCTAGGGATTCCTTCCCGCTCTGAAATACCCCCCTTAGTCCTTTGAATCTCTCTCCATCCTTTCACCATCTTACTGAGTCTACAAAATATACCCAGAATTCTCTTCCCCAAGATCAGAAAGACTAATTGAGACTTCTGTGGGTTACCAAGACCAGTGTCTTCCAAGGTCACTTCTGAAATGTCTTCATTCCAGTCACACTTATAAGGATCTTATGTTCAAATGAACGTTGCAAGTGCTGGGTTAAAGAAATATTAGAAACTTCGTTTGCAGAAGGACTTATCAGGGCCTTATATGACTCATGTACCTGAGACTCTCCAAACCAGATACAGGAGGTTGAGTTTGGGTGCATCTGGACTTGTCAGAAAGTCATGCTCGAAGGGACACGTAAACTGCTCTAGAAGCAGACCTGGGTGAGAATTCCAACATTGCCATGTATTACCTTCGGGACCTGGAAATGCCTTTACCACTCTGACCTTCAGACTCTTCATCTGTCATGTGAAAGATCTTCATCTCTGTTACTTGCTTGTTCGACAGGTGGAGCACGAGGGAAAGAAGTCAATCAGTTCCCAAACTGCCTCATCTGGTGCAGCTATCCCAAGGAATATCCTGGCTCAGGCCAGCCTCAACTCCCCACACAGCCTAAAATGTACCAAGCCCACTGCTGCCTCAGGTCCTTTACACATGCTAAAATCCACTTTCCAGCTACATCCATATGATGCATGGTAGGGGCTCAACAAACAATGCATAAACTGCTCTGAGACGGAGGCCCTTGATGTCTTTTTCTGCTGGCCACCATCCTGCTCATGTCCATAGTCTGATGAGGCCTGAAATCTTTTCTGTCTTACCCTGAGGCTGGAGCAAGCAAGGCCTCCCAAGCATGCACCTGAAAATCACAATGAAGGCAGTCTCCAGGATCTCCCGGGCAGGAAGGATGTCAGCTGGGCGCAACCTGGCCATGACCAGGCCATGCCCCAGTCCCTTGGACCCTGCTCTGGGTCATCTCTACAATGGTGTCCCCTCTGCTGGCTCCCTGTGCTGGCCCTTGACTTATTAAATCTCGGACAATTGGCCGCAGGCTTGTTTCCTTAAAATGAGGTCACCTCTAAGGATCTCTGACATGACGTGGCCCCACCTCCTCAGAGCAGTTGGAACTTTGCAGCTCAGGTAAGTGAACATTCTCTTAAACCAAAAGGCTGGGAGTGGGCTCTCTTCTTCCCCAGGCTGAGTGGGCCTCTCAGGACCAGGTGAGGCAGCCCCTGAGGGGGGACACTGTCTGTGTCACAGAAGGCTCCACTCACCCAAGTCACCTCCTGCCATAGGTGGATCATATGTCTGATGTTCTCCTCCCACTTACTGCATCTTTGGTTTGAGGGGTCTGGATTAAAACCAAATGGCCCAGGTTTAAAACCCCTCTGGTCCTCTCTTGAGCTGTGTGATCATGGGTAAGTTAATAAATCTCTCTGTGCCTCAGTTTCTTTCTTAAATGGAGATACTGGTGTGTCTCCTGGGGTTTTTTAATGCAGAGCAGTCCCTAGCACATAGGAGGTGCTGCATCAACGTGGCTGCAGTGACTATTAAGGCCATTTTTGGATGTTGTGGGTGGAGTGGGGTTGGGAACTTCAGTGAGGATCAGAGTGAACTCTTCTCTGTTAATTTATTTTCTTTTTTGTGGGAGGTACAGTGTCAGGGGCTAGAAGGAAATTCTCCTTCAAAGAATAGCCTGACATTTACAAGAAACAGCCCCCTGGGTGACATCCTGCCTGGGAGACATCCTGCAGCTACCTATCTCCCTGAAACATCCTGTGGCTATCAGGAACATCAGAAATCTTGCAGCTGCCAGTTTTACCACCCACATCCGGCAATTGCTGATTAGAGAGCTTCCCATCCCCAGAATATAAATACCCCTGTGTGAACAATAAAAGTTTGCAGCTTGATCAGAACTCCTGTCTTGCTTTCATCCTTCGTGTCTCTTGTCCCTTCATTCCTCCCCACCTAGGTTCACCACCCACGTTGATGTGTCCTGTGGGTCAGAACATTTGGCGCCCAAAGATTGGGGCTGGAGCCTTTGACTTAGAAGGAACACCATCCTCCAGGTACACTTGGCCAAGCGGAGCTCGCGATCGCCTTGGCAGACACGACCGAGAGACAGATCCATGAGGAGAGTGGGGAAGACGCACAGTGAGTGACCCACCATGGGACAAGTAGTTTTGTCACATGATTTGTTTTTGTCAGGCCTCAAGGAGGCCCTCAAGACACGGGTGGCATGTGTTAAGAAAAAGGACTTAAAATTATTCTTTTTATACATAGGAGAATTGTGTCCGTGGTTTTCCCTTGAAGCGACCATTGATGGTAAAAGATGGCTTAGAGTAGGAGACTGTTTAAAAGATTATTATGAATCCTTTGGCCCAGAAAAGGTGCCTGTTCCCACCTTTTCTTACTGGAACTTAATTAATGAAATTCTTAAAAGTTTACCCTTTGACAATGGTACCTTAAAACTTGTCAGGATTGGGGAAGAGGCTATGCAAAAGACCTCTCATCTCTCTCGTCCCCCCTCGGCATGTCCTTCAGTTAGTATAGACATAGATCCTTCTCAGTCTCCCTAGGAACCTGGGAACCTTCCTGAACCCCCTCAAAATCCCACCCTAATGAATAAGGCTCCAACAGCTACCAACCACCTTTATCCAGTTTTAAATCCCGGAGACACATTGACCCCTGGGGAGGAGGCTACCTTGGAGAAGGAAGCACCTTGCTACCATTCAGAAGACCCGCCACTTCTCAGGACCCTGCCACAGCCTATAGGACTTACACATCCACCTCCCTCCTATATCCCTCCTGCCTTTTGTGCTCTGGCCCTTTAGGGGCCAACTGCCCCATCAGATATTTTTTCTCCACTTACCTTGCCTAAACTGGCTCCCTTGCGCAAGTCTCTCCAAAAGAGACAGGAACACATCCAACTTCTAAAAGAATCAAGATCTCTTGACACTGAGCTCTGCTCATTAGCTTTAGGCACAGAGTCAACCCAAGCTGGCCCAAGGCAGTCTAATACAAAGGTTAAGCCACGCCATCGGCCTATTCTCATCTTCCCAGTGACCCACAGTCAGATAGATAAGCTCACCCAGGCTGAGGACAAAGAGGAGGATCAATTGGAGTAAACGGATCTAGGGTTCATAGTTTGTCCCTGGTGAGCAGATTTCTCTCTCTCTGCTTCCTCATTGCCATATGCTGAGCTGCTTTTTGACTCCCTACACTTCCCCCACTATGTTCTGCGTCACGTTGGCTTCAGAGCTATGCAGTTGGTGGTCAGTGGAGTGAGACCTGAAACTATGAGATACATAAACCTGTCCTGCTCTAATTGTTGTTGTTAGATTTTTTTGGTCACAGTGATGTAAAAGGCAACTAAAAACACAGACTAATTTATCCAGCAGGGAATATTAAAGGCAGTACAGCATTTGAGATATGGCCTGGGTATTTCTAGCTGCTTTCAGCCTTTTATACCATGGGGATCAGTAGCAAAAGCCAGGGTAGAAAGATTTAAAATACTTGCAGGTTTTCCTGAAAAGAAAACTTTGTAATGTTGGGGCCAAAAATGGTGTGGTTGATAAAGAGATTAGTTCCATTACACAGAAGCCACCTTTAGGCATCTCAGGAATGGGAAGGACACCACCCTTATCAGGCTCAATGACTTGTGGAGAGATTATCAGGGTGCCCTGCGTGCAAAAGGCAGCCTCAGAATCCTATGCCCAGATTCATTTTGCTGTGTAACTAACATCATATGGGCTCACAGAGGCCATGGTCTAGGTGGATCTGGCTACTGTCTTCATTCTCAGCTGACCTTGTTATTGTCCATCTGATGCTGGTTATCAGGCTTACAGAGTGAAGAGTTGAGGGGTTGTGAAGGTTTGCATTCATACTTCAGAGGAAACGCTGGTGACCAGGATGTGCATATCACATTCAGAGTGCAACCCAGTAACCACAGAAACAGTGATTTATCAAACAATGAGAGTGGAGCCAGTGTTGTGGTGGAGGTTAGCAGTGGCAGGCCTATGAACACCTGCTCAGGTAATTGAAAGTCAGTGATCACAGAAGCTCTAGGGAATGGTCCCACATCAGACCAAGCTGGAGGGGTAAGGATGCTCAAGTTCTAGGGCACCCATATTACACCATCAGGTGCCCTAGTTTCACACCTGGGGCACTAGACTTAATGGAGCACTAGACTTAACGTGTGCCCTGCTGTGTTTTTTCAGTTTCCTGCTTACTACTGTCCTCTTCTTCCATTTGGGGTTAGTTGTGTTTTCCCTGCGTAGATGTATCTTTGAAATGTGTTAACTTTTTTTTTGATTATTAATGAGGATTGCAGCCAATGAAGCTACAAAAGGTTTGATTCTTCTGCTTTGCTTCCACGCATGAAAGTCAGTAACTGAAGAGGCAGAGAGGTGGGAGAGGAAAAGGCTTCATTGGCAACAATTCAGCATTTCAGAGATGAATGGCTAGCTCCTGGTTTCATCTTGCTTAGTACTGCTGAGTGAAAGCGTATACAGTGTGTTATGTGGAATTGTTCTCACAGTCTTGGGCAGGTGGACACAAGCACAGTTTACTAGTGTTGACAGACTGTCCTTTAGAGGGGTTGGGAGTCATGGCTCAGTGGTAGAGAGCTTGCTTGGCATGTGTGAGGCACAGTGGTCAATTCTTAGAACCATATAAATCAATAAATATTGATAGACAACTAAAAATAGATGTCACTATGGAGCTGGGAATGTGGCTCAAGTGGTAGCGCACTCGCCTGGCAAGTGTGCAGTTCTAGATTTGATCCTCAGCACCACATAAAAATAAAGATGTTGTGTCTGCCCAACACTAATAAATAAATATTAGAAAATTCTCTCTCTCTCTCTCTCTCTCTCTCTCTCTCTCTCTCTCTCTCTCTCTCTCTCTCTCTCTCTCTCTCTCTCTCTCTTTTACAAAACTGTTATTTAAAGAAGTTGGGATTCTGTGGGTTATATCTGGGTCCAGTGGACCCTGACACATCCCAGACCTGTGAATTTAAGATAATGTGATTTTTTATATGCTTGCAATTCTGAAGATGTGTGTGTGTGGCTTCCCTTCTAGTCAGTGTCTTCTGTACACTTCTGCCAATACCTTTTAATTTGGACACTTTCTGTTACATAGTAAGGTGGAGTGCCCAGTGCAAGCGCCCTTTTAACTGACTTTCGTGCTTTTAACTGACTCTATGGTTAGTCATTAAGATAGGGTTGAGGGTGTGGGGAGAAAAGAAAGCTATACTCATGAATTAAAAAGAAGAGAATGGCAGGAAAAAAACCGTTCAATTCAGGCTTCAGCGTCACTATGTTCACTTGAGTCTCAGAGGAGACTTTGGGCAAAAACTATTGAGAATGCACTGTTGATATTTGTGGACTCTTGGAGTCCAAATGCTTGTTTATTTATTTATTTTTAATTATTTATTGCTGTGAGACAGACATGAGCTTTTGGGGAAAAGGGATAGATGTTCTGGCATTAACATTTGGTGTTCCTCAAATGCTCACCTCTTAAACATCTGGTTCCCAGCTGAAGGCATTATTGGGAGGTGTTGGAAGCTTGTGGAAATTGGGGCCCATTTGATGAAAATTACCTCATTGAGGATGTGCCACTGATGGGGTACTGGGACCCTAATGCACTTCTGTCTCTGTCTCTCTCTGCATCCTAGCAGGCATGAGGTGGTCAGTTTTCCTATGCCATACACTCTTGGCCAGATGTTCTGCTTTGCTATAGGTCCAGAGGTAAGAGGGCCAAGTGACCATGGACTCTAATCTCTGAAACCATAAGCCAAAATAAATCTCTGCTCCTTTGAATGTGGTGATCTCAGGTATATTATCACAGGTTTGGAAAGTGATTAGGACAGCTGCTGTCCAAAATATAAGAGGCCCCAGACCTTCCTCTAACCAGATTCACCTCTTCTGTCTGAAGGTAACACAGAAAATCTGACAATTTACTCACTAATTTTTTGACCAACAAACATGCCAGTAATATCTTCAGATTATAATTTGGACATGTAAGGATGCCAAAGGCCTCTTGTGTGAGAACACTGCAGACCCCATTCAGAAATTGGAGCTGATGTGGCTTAGGGGGTAGCCCAGGTGAACAAGTCAAGCCCTGGCATTGGAACACACATTGCACAATGGTCTGGCTTTCTAGCTAAAAGATACCCATCTCGGCTGATGGTGGATACTCAAAAGAATCTATTTGGGGTGATTATCTCTTTTAGAAACCCCTTAATTGTCCCAGAGTACTTTCATCTCCAGAAGAATTATCTGAGAGTACTCTCTTATTATTTGAAGAGTTTTCTCTATATTGAGGAGTTATTGAGTGGCTGGCAAACACCTTTCTGTTTTATAGGAGGGAATGTGTTCTTTCCTTTGCACTTTTATATTTTCTTACATTTTCAACAGCAAGGTATGTGCCTGAAATCTGCATCTTCACCCCTCTACCTCTGTGTGCAAGGCCCACAAGATAATATCCTTGAACTGGGTGTGTCAGTGTTCAGATTATGTATGTAAAGTTCTGTATGTGTGTGTGTGTGTGTGTGTGTGTGTGTGTGTTTGTTTGTGTGTGTGTGTGAGAGAGGGAGAGAGAAAGAGAGAGAGAGAGACAGAGAGAGAGACAGACAGAGACAGACAGAGAGAGAGAGAAAACACAAGAACTTGTTTCTCTAGCACCAGGACTTTGTGCTTTTATGTGTTTCATGTGTATAGGTATGGAAAGGATATGAAACAAGACACCATAAATTCTCCTGTGTGGGACTGTTTGGTTGTCGTGTGTAAATATTTTCTGAGTGATTTCTTTGGTCACTGTTGGCTGAGTACCTTTCTGGCAGGACATGTGTTTAGGGTTTTAGTGGTGCGTCTGTAGGTGTTGTTGGCATTGTGGACTATTGTGAACATGACTATTGTGAATGCATTTGAGAGGAGTTAGGATGTTGTCTTACTATTATGTGTTGGATCTGTGCATTTTCAGATTTTAGAATGTATGTGTATGTTCATGATGTCTAGGTCAGAATTTAGGGACATAATCTTTGGTGTTCAGAGATTTGGAGAGAATGGAATCATGGGGTATGTTGGGGTGTTTAGAATTATGTATATGTGGCACATAGATGTGTATAGATTCTGTTGATAATGTCTCAAGTGGACTGCTGTGTATTTTCTTGTTTAGGGCTTTGAGGTGATCATGTTATTTTGGGGAATGGAGGGGTGTCCTTTGTGAGTATGTAGGAGGAGGTAGCAGTGTCTGTACGTCTGAGATTTGTTGTTGAACTTCATATTCTGTGGCATTCTGTGTATGCGCATGTTTGCAACATAGAGGTGATTGTAAATGTTTTCATTTGAGAATACAAATTGTTGTCATGTTAATAAGTAATTTGTTTGCTCCATTCAGTTACTGAGGGAGTGTTTGTGTGATTGCATTATGGGTGATACTGATTTATGTGTGGTCTGAAGATGAGTGTATCTGAAGCACAACAGATACTCTCAACCAAAAGACCCTTGCCATAATTAAGCTTCTTCTCTTGTCAGATCAGCAGCAAGTATGCAAAGGTTACTGTGGTTGGTAGCTTCCTCTTTTTTGTAAATGCCAGATTTTTTTTTTTTTGGTAAATACGTGTGAAACCTCTGTCTGGCCTAGAGAATGGAATGAAAAACACTTGTCAAGTGAATCTTCAAGCCCTTTTCCCGCATTGGACATAAAAGTCAAAATATTTTGAAATTATCTATCCCTAGAATGTTTCAGGCATGAGCCACACTCTGGACTGATTGGCAACATCCAATAAACCTGCTTTCTGAAAATTCCTGTGGTATCCAGCCTCTTCAGTCCTACTTCATATCGATTTTAAGTGGTTCATGGAGGCGACTGGAATATGTGTGAGACTTTGTAAGGAAGGTTATTGATTGGAATTTTTTGGATTTTGCTGTGTATTTGTATTAATTTGGGCATGAGGAACTCTGGGTTTAGAGTCAGGCATCTGGAAGATAGAAAGTTTATGCTATTGAGGATTTTCAGAGCTCCACAGTGTTGTGTGCTGTTAACTGAGTATATCAGAAAGAATGAGCAGTTTTGTACATTAATAGTGAGTTCTGTGCCCTTTAATAGTGAGAGACCAGCTGCATGTACTTTGGGTCTTTGGGAGTACTGTGGATTTGTAGATTCAGATGGACACGTGTGTTCCCAGACTTGTATAATCTAGGACTGTGAATGTATTTAGGAAGTGTGATGGCTGAGTATTCATTCTCAAATAGTAGATGGGTAGTGTGTGTTTCCACTGAGACAATATAGAAGTTATATTTAAATGGGAATACAAGTTAGGAGGATTAGGTACTGACAGTGTATATGGGTTATTATGACATGGTGGGACTTGTGAATAATTATTAAGAAGAGTGTTTGAAGGGAGTATTTTGGTGAATACTTTTTGATATTCACAAAATATTGATTTTTTAATTTAATTTTATTTTTTGTTTAGGGAAGGTTGTGACATTAGAGTGCAGGGTAAAATATGTGTATTAAGGCAACACATGTGTTATGTATGCATTTGGGAAATGACAATGAGTAGATTGTAGGTGACATCATTGTTGTGTACATTTGGAGAGGGTTGAGAAACTTTATGTGTTTTTTGGAGTTGGTGTTTGCGTATCAAGTGATTCTGGGAAAATGGACTCATGTTTATGTGTGTATGTGGGTGGTTGTACCTGTGTCATTCAGGGTTAAGAATGTTACATTTTTGTAATCAGGGTATTTCTGGTTCCACTCAATCTTAGGGAAGTTCAAAGAGATTTTTATGCACACATGCCACCCAGTCACAGAGACCTGTGAACACCTCTTGCTGAGGCACATACATGGAAAGATGAACACTCATTAAAGCCCCTTTCACCACAGATATCATTAAAACACCTCACATTTAGAAACAGGTGCATGACCCAAAACTCACTGCCATTCCAACAAAAACACAGATGCATAAATCACCTTTATCCCTGCTTTCCCCGAATACACACACCACCACTTCCTTTCTAAAAAAAAATATATACATACCAACAAATACACCTGCCTGTTATCACCCAGGTACTGACGGACATGCAATTATAATGTATACTTTCCAAATGCAGGCTTATACATTCCTATATACTCTACATTTCCTGAAGGCATGCACATGATATAACCAAACACTGAGTATACATGCACACAGAAATACAACATACAACCCCCCTACACACAAAAATAAATAAATAAATAAATAAACCCTATTTGTTACCAGAAGTCACATAAAAAAACCATAAGTACTCTGGAAAATCTCACAGACTTGATCCTCTCATCAGAAATACAATATACACAACACCTTGCTTCTGTCTCTTCTTGATTTACACAGAATTTAAAGTACACTGCAGAGCAGATAGGCTTAACTGAACTTTCCAACAAAAACCAAAAGACGACAAATTCTTCACAACAGTACCAACAGCATTCTCCAGAATAGACAACAGATTAAGTCATAAAACAAACCTTAACAAATTTTAAAAGCTAAAAATCATTTGAAATAACTTTTTTTCTGAACACAATGTAATAAAACTGGAAACCTACAACAGGTGGAACTTCAGAAACATCTTGCATGTCTGCGATTATAACAAAAAGCTCTCAAATAGCAGAGTCAATGACAAACAAAATGGAAATTTTTAAAGATTCTTGAGAAAAATGATAGAAACATAAAATAAAATACCCTATATCATAGAGCAGAGGCAATTTTAAGATTAGATCAGTACATACCTATATCAAAAAAGAAAACAACCAAGACTTTCTCTTCAAGGAGGTAGAAAATCAAGAACATGCCTGACCCAAAGCTAGTAGAAGAAAAAATACTAAACATCAGAGAAGAGGTAAATAAAATAAAGATTAAATATTATTTTAAAAATATCAACAACAGAAAGAATTTATTTACTTACTTACTTACTTACTTACTTATCCCTAGGATTGAACTCAGAAGCAACCACTCACTGAGAGATGTCTCCAGACAGGGTCCCATAGAGTGGCTCACTGCCTTACTTTTGCTGAGGCTGTCTTTGAACTTGCCTTCCTCTTGCCCCTCCTTGAAGATCTAAACTGTTCATGTCAATGGTTAAGAGTACAGCTTTGCCATTGAACTCACTTAAGCAGTGGGAAGATCATGATGCTGTATAATATGAGCATTCCCAGATGTGATACCTACGGACATCTTTGCATTGGCTTTGTCCACAGAAAGCATGAGACTCACCTTTCAGGACTCTGCTTGCGGCATGGTTTGGCTTCTTCGCTTTTTTGGTGGAGGTTTTCTGTTGGAGACTAAACCCAGAACATCATGCATGCTCGGCAAATGTTTCCCCATGGAGCTGTGCCCCCAGCCCAACTTGGCCTTTCTTGGTGATCAGAGAAAGTGTCTGTTGGACTCTATTTTTAGTGACTTACTGGGAAACTTCCAGCTCTGTGGCCTGGAAAGCCTTCATGTGCCATGTCAAATAGCTGATCAACGGTGCATTCAGCCTGGGAAACACAATCTTCTCTAGAGTTGGGTTTGAATGCAATACAAAACCTGGAAGAGCAAGATAAGTCTCTGCTTGAGAATTTCTGAAAACTTAAAAAAATTAGAGTGTTTGAAATCCCTGAAATGAGATGGTGAGTAGATATAGAACACTCTCTAGAACTCTCTAGTGGTTTCTCAGCTGCATCTTTTTTATATCTACAGGTGAAATATATGGATCAAAACCACGAGTGACAGTGGAGGTTCAAATCTAACCAGTCACCTGTGGGTCTAGAAATGATTTTCTTGTGTATGTTGATGTTGCATTTGATGGACACGGTTTTAAAATGGGTTCCAAAAAGGTTCCAGTCACTCAGAATCAGAGCTCATTTGAACATGATGGAAAGGGAAGGTTGATTCCCAACTAGATCCAAATGTTCCAGCCCCATCTGGAGACTCAGGAAATGATTAGAATGTTCTCCAGTTTTATGAACTGATGAAGGACGGGCCTCTCTGTCCTCTGTCCATCCAGAATTGATCTGTCCATGGGGATGGGAATACAGCAGGCTCTTGAGGGGTACGTGACTTTCCAAACAGAATGACATGATGTCTGGTGGGCTCGACAGAGGGACTCAGTTGTGTTCTTATCTTTGGTTTTGGGGTGTTATGCTATAATTGCTGCCAGCAACCTGAAGCCCATCCAATGTGGAAAAGGGGTCACATTCAATTCTGTAGGTTCAATTCATTAAATAATGTCTTTCTTTCTTGAGCTCACAGGGTCTTTGTGGCTGCCCATTTCCTTAGGCACACTCATGAAGCTCAGTATCTCTGCAAAGGTCACCTTGGGCCTCATCATGCAGCTCTTGGCTTGCACCAAGATGATTAAAGTGGGTGACACCCCAAAAGACCAAGCCCTCTTCAACGTGAGCCCAGAACTTTAAGAAAGATCATGGGTACATTTCTGGTGTCTAGTTGAGAATTTGAATTGGCTCTAAAATTGGGGGCATGAAAACAGCCCAGTTTGGCCTGTGTGCTTTGCCTGCCGACCCTGTAGTTGCTCCATGGTCTGTTAGTGAGAGAGCACTTCTGGGAGGTGCTGGGTATGGGGGAAGGCCAGGCAGGGCAGGGGAGGGCAGGAATGCCCCAGAGGATGGACTTGAAGGATCAGTGCATGGAGGTCACCCCTTCACCAGCCATGATTTCCATACCTCATGAAGGAGGTGACATCTACTTCAGAGCTATCATAAGAATTCAATCAAAGCCAGATGCTGTGGAGTATGCCTCTAATTACAGCAGATTTTGAGGCTGAGGCAGAATGATCACTATTTGGAGGTCAACCTCAGCAACTTAGTGAGGCCCTAAGCACCTCAGTGAGATCCTGTTTCTAAATAAAATAAAAAATGGCTGGGGATGAGACTCAGAGGTGAAGCACGTCTGCTCAGTCCTCAGTATTAAAAAAAAGAGGATTAAATTAAATAATCACTCTCAAAGTGCCTAACACATGGTAGTTATTTAGCAAGTGCTATTTTTCTTCTGTATTTAAAAGGATTTAATGAGCAAAAAAGTGATCCTCTCAGTCCAGCTCTGCTGTTGATTAGATTTTTTGATGTGTAAGAAATTTAGATAATAGTTCTGGAGTCTCAGTTTCTACATGCTGTTAAACTAGGTTAAGAGTATTGGCTGTATCAAATGATAGGCAGCCCCAATAATGGGGTCCAGCCTCAGATTCAGCCAAGCCTAGCCTCTGTTAACTGGAATGTGCTATTTAGAAAACAATATTTACAATTTTCTACTCTTCCATAATCCATACAGCATGTCTTAGAAATCTTAAGTGAGTAGGTTAAATAATTCAGTGAAAAATCCATCTAACTTAAATTGTGAGTTTCAGACACAAATCAAGATTGTAGAATATATTTATGTATTAATGCGTTAATCATTAATGAACTAAGTAATGCATTATTAAATATTAAGTAATGCATTTATTATTCAATGCCTTAAATTAATGCATTATCCTTCTAAGGCACTAATAAGTGGTTTTCTTTTTTTAATTTTTATTTTTGACATTTTATAATATACTTGGCTTAGTGCAGTGGTGCGCACCTCTAATTCCAGCAGTTCGGGAGGTTCATCCTGGAGGATTGTGAGTCAAAGCCAACCTCAGCAACAGCGAAGCCCTAAGCAGCTCAGTGAGACTCTGTCTCTAAATAAAACCAAAATAGGGCTGGGGATGAGGTTCTGTGGTTGAGTGACCCTGAGTACAATCCATAGTACCAAAATCAAAACAAACAAACAAAAAATTTGCATTATTTTTCTAAAGCCCAAATTGGGTGTTTTTTTCTCTTTCTCTCTTTGTTTTTAATATTTTTTTTGCAGACTTGAAAATGGAACTCAGTGCCTCTACCACTGAGCTACATCCTCATAAGTTTTCTCCTTACCGTTGACAATTTTTTAAAAATGTTTTTCCATATTAAGAATTCAAGATCATTTTTTAAAAAAAGAATTTAGGATGACTGGTATGAAATTTAGTAAAGCACTTGCCAATGGGCAGTGTCAGTATTTGTCATCTATATTCCTGCCACACTCTGCTCAAGATTTTCTTAGGACCCTAGTGTTTGGCATGATTGTCACCATCGGCCAGTCTATTATGGATGTGATGATTGGCATGGACAGGGACCCCCTCAAAGATGGGTTCTGGGATCTGCCTTCTGATCAGCACTCAGGTGAACCCCCACTCTCACCCTGCTTCCTGAGTGACCCTGTTGTCCCTCTTCCTCCTCAGCAGTACTCAGCCAGACCTGGGGCCATGCCAGGCTCAGGGCTAGCCTCAAGGCTAAACAGTGGCCTGAGCTGGGTAAGGCTCCGGGTTGGAGGCTGATCACTGCCCAAAAAGAAATCATTCAAATAAAGACCCTGCACCCATCTACAACGAGAAATATTGAAATCAATAAAGGCCTGCTGTCCACCTGCAAACCCCAAAACAATTAAGCAACAAAAAAAAAATATTGGGGCTGGGGCTCAGTGGCAGAGGTTCACCTGGCATGTACAAGGCCTTGGGCTCGATCCTCAGCACCCCATAAAAATAAAAAAAAAAAGATGTTGTGTCCACCTCCAACTAAAAAATAGATTTAAAAAAATAATAGAGAATTAAAAGACCCTGGCTTTGGCTTCTGAATTCCCATGAGGCAGATTGAGAAGGGTCTCTTATTTGGCCCTCATAGCAGAGAGCCCTCTCATTGAAGATGGAAGGAACCAGGGCACTGGGGCCAGTAACACAGGGTTCACTTATATTAATTAATTTATTTTAATTCGGCAGTTCTTTGTGGCAGGCTTGATTGTCCTCCTTTTGGATGAGTTTCATTATAAAGGGAACGGCCTGGGCTCTTGCTTTTCCATCTCCATCTCAAGCAACATTTGTGAAACCATCCTGGGGAAGGCCTTCAACCCCACCACCATCAACACCGACCAAGGTAAGGGCCCTGCCTCCCGTTGGGCACATCTGCAGGAAGTTTTCATGTATGCAGAGTATTCTTCTGGGGGAAAATAACTGTTTCAGAATCATTTCTTCTGAATTTTCAGTGTGCAAATGTTTAAAATTATAGCTGAGTGCAGAAGCTCAAGCCTGTCATCCCAGCAGCTCAGGAGGCCTAGGCAGGAGGATCACAAGCTGGAGGCCAGCCTCAGCAACTTAGTGAGGCCCTGTCTCTAAATAAAATATAAAAGGAGCTCAGGACAGGGCTCAGTTTTAAGTGGTCCTGGGTTAAATTCCTAGTACCAAATAATAATAATAATAATTATTATTATTATTATAACAATAACAACAACAACACTTACAATCAAAATGGTATCTAAACTTTCATGTCTTATAAGAATATTTCAAGGACAGTTAGCATGCCACAGAGTAATCCTGCCTCAAATTTCTTAGCAGGAACCTGCACTGCAAGGATAAAGAAGTGTTGATTTTAGTCAATTGTCTTCTGGTGGACATTTCAGTTCTTTCTCAGTCACAGTTAGCATCGAAGTGAATATCCTTGGGCAATCACCTGCACATATTTTAGCAGTTGTTCTTAGCGAATAAGATTCTAAAAATGAAATTTCTACACCAAACCACTTGTTCAGGAAAGGAGCAGTTAGTTCGATGATTACAAGTTCAAGGACAGCCTTGGCAAAGAAGTGAGACCCTGTCTCAAAACAGTCATGGGTAGAATGACTGTTCCTGGATTCAACCCACAGTATTGCCAGTTTGGGGAGGAAGGCACTGGGGATTGAACTCAGGGACAGTTAACCCCTGAGCCCCGTTCCCAACCCTCTTTTTTATTTTATTCAGAGACAGGGTCTCGCTGAGTTGCTTAGAGCCCCAATTTGGCTGACGTTAGCCTCCAATTTGCCATCCTCCTGCCTTAGCCTCCAGAGCCACTGGGATTGCAGGCATGCACCATGACACCTGGCTTACAAATCTTAATAAAATAAAAATTGAAAAACATGTGAGACTTCTTAGAAGAGGGAAATTGACTTTTTTTCTTCTCTTTTTCTTTTGGCCTCTGATCCCTGAATCTGTTTTTTGCTGGGAAGTCTCTCATGGAAAATATTTGTGTGCATTTTTTGTGTTTTTTTGGAATTGACTGTGGAGCTGGTTCTTGGCTTTCAGTACCATGACATCAAATTGAGGAAACTGCAGATGAGTCCCTGCAGGGTGCCTGAGAGATCCCATGGGAAAGACTGGACCCCAGGTAGGAGTGTCGGCGACACTTACAGAAGAGTAGGCAAAGGTGACACGAGACTCTTCCTAGAATGTCAGAAAATCTAAGGTGAATTGACGATCTGGGGGCAAAGCAGCTGGGCCCCAGCTGTGGATGTGGCAGTGAAATCTGGGTAGGAGTTAAGGAGTCTGCCAAAACCTCCTGTCTTTTGCGGGGGCCTGCCTTCAAAAAGAGTGGGAGCAGTGGTGATCATAGGGGACCAGTCAGCGAAGGCTTGGGCCGTGGCAGCCAGCCAGAGGACCACTTTGCTCTGGAGTAGGATGGTGAGTGAGGGAACAGTTTTGAAGAAATGATTTGCTGTCCCTTGGAGACAGGCTGAGAAAATGTCTGGCAAGGTGGCACAGCCATTCAGCCTGAGTCAGCCAGTGTGACATCAGAGTGAGGGCCTTAGGACTTAGGGAGAGATGAAGGCCACAGACAACTGAGACATGGAGGTGGCTGCCTTGGCCACCTCTGGTACCTCGTTGGGGCAGAGATCTTACCTGGGGGGCTTTGAGTGGTGCTGTAAGGAACCAAAATGGTGGAGCCATGGGGACAGCCCCAGGACGGGCAAGAGGATGGTGGAGCAGGCTCAGGTAGCTTTCAGCTGAAAGGCTTTCCTGTTAGCAGGAGTGCCACCACGGCTCAGCTTGTGACCTGTAAATTGGGGTCCCTAGAGTGGAGAGTGCAGTTGGTCCTTCTTCCATGAGGTTTGGGACAGTCCAGGCTGGGAGGGAGGTGGACAGTACAGATGTCACATGGCTCTTGCCCTCTGTGACACTAGTGCATGAAACAACCCATTTCCTAGAGATCACAGGGTAGTGATTTGCAAGAAATGACCATGTTCAACATTCAGAAAGCTTCTAAGGCCCATACCCTGCCATTGATGTCACCCACCTTTCATTCCAGACATTTGTCAGTAAGGTGCTTTTAAGCACTAGGCGCTTCTGTGGGTGCTAATAATACAAAGGGATAGAACGTAAGGTGTGTGAGCATCAGTGTCATCCCAGGGCCCCGGGATCAGAATAGAGCAGAGAAGGAAGATGGAGTGACTGGGGAAGAGTGATACAGGTCCATCTAGAGAACCTGGCGGGTGCAAAGGCCCTGGGGCAGAGATGAGTTGGTGTGTTTGAGGGTCCACTTATGGCTCAGCGGAGCAAGTGCAGGGAGTTCAGAGAGGTCATTGGTGGCAAGAGGAGCCAGGACAAGTCCCTACTCTCTCCCCCTGAGATTGCTGAACTTCCTCCTTTACAAAATGCTCAAGGTTTCATGTCTCCAGATCTTTATCCTAGGGACATCAGCGGTTGTCCTACACAGCCACAGGCAGCAGGGAGAGGGGCTGTAAGAAGACCACCACGGGTATGCCAGGGGGCCAGGGAAAGCTAGGACAGCGTTTCTGTCACAGATATGCTGTCCATGTGGTCTACAGGACAAATGGCCCATCTGAGTGGCCATCCAGACAGTGACACGAGTCCTGCTGTGCCAACTCTGGGGTGACAGGAAAATGCAGTCCCAGGGAGAGACTGGGACATCTGAGTACCCAGGTATTAGCCACTCTGCCCACAGATGCCACGTTTAGTGAAGCACCGATCTGGGCCGCAGGGGCCATGGTGACAGCGTTTCCCACTGTGTTCTTGTTCTAAAGTCAGTCTCATGCCATTTCTGAAGTGCTCAGACCTTGGTGCCCTGTGCTGAAGTGTCCCTGGCTGGTCTGTTGCCTTTTCCTCAGGCCAGGCCCCTTTCTGCCTGTTGCTGAGGCTGAGGTAGGAGGATATCAACTTGGAGGCCAGCCTCAGCAACAGCAAGGCCTCAGCAACTCAGTGAGATGCTGTCAGTGAATGAAATATAAATAGACTGGGAGTGGGGCTCAGTGGCTGAGGGCACCTGGGTTCCATCCTTGGTGCCAAAAAAATCCAGATTGTGACCCTGTGACTGTTGGTGCCGTGAGTCTCCTGGCTGAGTCTCCTGGCTGATTCTGTTCTCCTGACTCTGCTTTGGCCAGGAGGAGGCCCAAGACCCAGTGGAGTCCAGCCCTTTGTTCTTCCTTTCACGTTTGTGTCCTCCTCTGTCAACAGGCATGGAATTGTAGGTTGCCATCTTGTACTGTTCCATCTCTGGGCCATGAACACAGACAAAGTCCAAGCCCTTAGAGAGGTTTTCTCGCACCAGAATCTCCTCTACTTCATGAATCTCATTGCCTCCATCTTTGTCTTTGCTGTAATTATCCATTTCCAGGTATGTCCAGCATGAGCACAAGAAGTCTGCATTTTTTTTTATTTTTTGGTACCAGGAATGGGACCCAGGGACATTGAACTCCTGAGCCCCATCCCCAGCCTTTTTTATATTTTTTTTAGAGACAGACTCTCACTGAGTTTCTGAGGATGGCCTCCAAATTGCAGTCCTCCTGCCTCAGCCTCCAAAGCTGTTGGTGATGACAGGCCTGTTCCACTGTCTCTGGCTTCAGTATAATTGTTTGTTTGTTTTTTGTTCTGTTTAGAAATGAATGGCTGTAGAGTGAATTTTACTATATTTTGAGACCAGTTTTTCTGGTTACTTTCTGTGTGTGCCCCAAGCAGAGTAGGAGGAGGGAAGGGGCAGATTCTCTCCAGCAATGTCAGAAAGTTAGTATTGAATATTTTAAATAAAAGAAAATGCAGGAATATTTAAAATAGTTTTGTTTATTAGATGCATGTAAAAATTAATAGGTAGTGTCCTGGCCTGATGTGGTGGTACATACCTGTAATCTGAAATATCATAGAGGCTGAGGCCTTGAAGGATCACAACTTCAAGACCACCCTTGGTTACTAAGAGAGACCAGTTCTCAAAATAAAATATTGAAGAATTGTGAATATATATGAATGATAAAGGACCCCTAGTTTCAATCCCCAGTACCATATAAAACAGTAGTTTCTAAAATTTAGAACCAAATCAGCATCCTCCACTCTATCTGCAACTATGTAAAATTCTAAAAGGCAATAAATTTAGCCATACATACTACTATTGTCTGATATTGACCATAATCTTGAAATATATACATAGAAGACCCTTCACAATGTATTAGGTGTTCCTATTATTTTTTCCAATAGCAATTAGCGAAGAAAACCAATTTAGCTTATGGGGCTTCTTCTTTCTATTCAGGACTAATGAATCAAATATTAAAAAGGCTTTAGTGTTTAATTGATTATCATTTATGAAATCAGAATGATATGCATTCTGTGATTTTTTGCTTAATCTACATTGGAAACTTTATTATTTCTGAGTATCAGCATCTGTACACACCACCACACCCCACTCTATTTTTCAATAGTTACAAGTACCTGTGTTCATGCTTCGTCAGTTATTCCCTTTTAAAAATAATTATGTGTTGCATTCATTGTTTACAGAAAATTTATGAAGGTTAAAAACCAGTAAGCATTTCCACAAATTTGACTTTAAAATAGAGTTCATCACAAAACACACACAAGAAGTAAGAATGCTTTCTTTCTCTAATTTATTAGCCTTTCTAACATCCAATATCAGGACATGAATGCTGCTCATGGAGGGATGTTCTTACCATCAAGAACAATCAGTACTACTTTCTTCTATCTCATCAAATGTTACAAAGAGTGCACATTTTACTGTGTTTCATATGCAGAACTTGACTTTCCATTATTTGTTTAGTGGGTTTTTGCTTTCTTTTTAATCACTTTGTTTTTCCTGTATTTTGCAATATTCATTTTTTTGTGTGTGAGGTATGAAAAATAGATCACTAGAATTTTCTAACTTTTGCTGTATTCAATCATTTGATTACTTACTAGCTAATATCTCTATTAAAGTATCATTTTAAAGGTAGGACTGAGGTAAGCTAACAAAACTATTTTCAAGGTCTACTGCAGAATCAGCATAACTTTCTTGAGCTCTGTAGTTAGAACCACTATTTCTGTCCACAAAGTGTGCTCTTTTTGTTTTATTTTTTTTCTATATTGAGTAACTCTCTTTGAAATGAGGCACAGAAAATTGCTTTTTTAGAATTTTATCATTAATGAAAATCTATTATTATTTATCATTAATTGACAGTCTGCTTCCGTTTAGAATACAAGGTTGAATATGATTTTTTCTTTAAATCTTGTGGTTATTCTGTAAGTATCATCTATAATCTATCATTAATGATAAATACTTGGGTTTTATTCTTGCTTTATTGAAGCTGACCATAGTTTTTTCTTTTAAGGATATTCTATTTGGTTAAAGCATAGCTTCTTGAGAAATTCTGTAGATATGTTTAGCATGTTTAAATATTATTTTCTTGAATATAGCATTCAATCAAAATGGAATATTTCAGACCAGATTTTCTTTCCAGTATATACATGTAAGAAACTGGATAAAATATGGAAAATAATATCTATGTTTTTCAGACCCTAAAAACAGGCATAGCAGGTGAGTGAAACCATAAGCAATAAGTGTAGACTGGTGAGGTGAACTATAACTTCATTTTTAAAATTGTTCTTAATAAGTGTAGTTTGATAAACTGCTGTTAAAAATTATTGGTAAAGGGGAAGTAAGAATAGTTAAAGTATACCAGTGTAAGAAAAACTTGAGGTCTGGCAGCTGAGAGTAGACTGTGGAGAAAAATTTATGTTATAATAGGGAAGAACTCCCCACTTTCTCTTCACCCTGTCACCTACTTAATCCTCACCAAAAACCACCAAGACACTCAAAATAAAAGGTTTTAAGTTCAGTAGTCACACTCTCTCCAAATACAAAAAGCAGTTACAATTCAATTGAACACAGAAGCTTGTTTGCAAGTTACGAGGATCTGAGACATTTTATAAAACGTTAGGTTAAAGATGATTCTGTTTTTTTTTCTTTTTTTTTTTTTGGTATGTGTGTGTTTTATTTTGTTCTGAGGGTGTGGCTATTCCTTGGTTACCTGAACTCAACAAAGAAACTGTTATATTTTGATGAAATATCAGTGGCTGACCCACATTAAAAAAAGAAAAATATTTTCAAAATTTTAGAAAAGCCTAATTACAAATATATATATATATATACTGCTTTCTCCCTCCACATTTTGTGTTTTAACGTTTTTTTTAAGTTTTTATTTTATTTTTTATTTTTAGTTCTGAAAATTAGACAGTAAAACAGCTTCTGGGAGAATTTACAACCAATTGCATGAGGGTCTGGGAAGCTGAGAGGCTGGAGCAGGGCTGGGAGGAGCAGACAGGAAGGAGTCTTCCTCTTAGTCACTGGAGGCCAACTATAACTAAAAAGAGACAAAAATCAATAATTGTTTGTAAGCCAGGAAATGACACAGATTATCAAGTTAGTATGAGTTATGAAAATTTCATATAATCAAGAAAATGGAAAAATCATGAACAGGATTAGGAAAAATAGGTGTAAATTTTATTTTTAGAAGTTTATTTGTGAAACACAAAAAATAAAGATGAATTTTATCTTATGACTTTAAATGGAAAATAGAGAGTTATGCAAGTCATAAAGTAGTTCACAAACCTTTCTTCAGTTACAAAAGCATAATAAATGTATAGCTTCTACTTATTTTACTCTTTATCATCCTTTGCATTTCACCTAGGGTCACACTTGTAGAGTGTGACCAATAACTAAGCAAATAACTAATCAAGAAGATAATCACGAAGTTACACTTTTCTCAGAAAACCCCAATAAATTTCAGAGCAAAGAATTGATACAACACCTATTCATTCCCTTCTTTGGGAAAAGGTCCCTTTATAAATCATATAGAAGAAGAAATTGGCCATCTTTTAACAAAATGTTACTAGAAATAAATATGAGTTAGCTTCATTTAGAAGTAAATGGAAATAAAATAGCATCATTGTACGGTATCTTTCAGGGTTAGCCTTGAAAAATGAAAAGTGGAAAAAGCTCTTTCTAAAGAGAAGAATACTTGGCAGCACACTTCATTTTTAATTACACTGTAAAAAATGTTACCTCAGCTAAGAAGGTACATAAACTTATAGCAAGAAATTAAGACTTTTCAAGAGTCTAGGAGAAACTTTTGAAGACTATAAAATTTTGGGGGTACAGTAATCGGGATGGATCTCTGAAAGAGATAATGCAGTGTAAATATCATGAGATTTCATGCTATCAAATACCAAAGCAAATATATCATGGACATTGTACAAGACAACCAAGTTGACAACTTGACTTCGCTAGTTGTATTTATCCAGCCTCTGATGATGCACAGGGTGAATGAGGACTGAGTACCATAGTTGTTTCCAGTCACTGCATTTTATCTATCAAATACTTCTTACAAATATCCAGCCAGTTAGGAAGAGAGGTCTATTTCTAGGTTCTTGTGACAGCATCATTCTTTTCATCATTCTCTCATCATAAATTAACAAGTGGACCTCTTTTAATGAAGAAATAATTTTAACCAAAAAAACCCCAACTTTTTTTTTTTTTTTTTTTTTTTTTTTTTTACATTTTGCTTTTAGGGACAAGAAATCCTAAGCATGCACCATTAATAAAGTGCCAAAGGATCATGCATAAAAGTGAATGAGACCACAGTTAACAAAAACAAAGATATTATATGGGTCTATGACCATGTTATTCACTGTATTTTCACCTACAAAAGAAAATAATAAAAAGGTACTGGCCTGGTAGAATTCTGGAACAGGTGATGATGTTGCTTATACTTCTTAAATTACATAACATTATATCAGTTTGTGCTACCAAGAGATAGACTACATAGATCTAGGAGCTAGACTGTCAAAGTTGAAGATTCTTCATTCTCTATCACTTCCATTAAGCCACTTGGCAATCACATTTTCTTACACCATGCTTCCGCATCCTCTAGTTTTAGAAATCCTAATTATTTAAGAGGACACTATTCCACCATGATGTCTAACAAGATTCGAACTAAAATTTATACTGTACCTGAGGACTCAAAATTCTATGTACTAAAAAAACAAACAAACAAAAAAAAAAAACAGAAAGCAAGAGGGGAAAGTACAATCCTAGCTAGGTCAATTCACTCTCCTTATCAGAAGGACATTGATTCCATGTTGCAATGGAGATAAAAACTCAGATGATTCAATTTGAAAACAGATGATCCAATTCTCTTCTTTTTAGTACTCACTTTCCATACAGGAATTGTGAAAAGACCAGTGAAGTAGTTGTGTCTTGAGAAAATCATGGTGAGGAGGCTCAATTGATTTGGGCATATGTATGAGTTTCACTCAATCAGCTAAGTTGTAGAGACCAAAAAAAGTCCATTTAGGGGATCTAAAAAGAAGAGCAGAAAAAACACAAGATGACATTAATTTGACATTCAGTCTACACAGCTGTCAAAACTGTAATTAATTGCCCTGTTTTCCTTTATATAAGTTTTTTTTTTCTTTCAGGAACAGACTCTCACCAGTACCATAAACTAAGTACAGAACTTTGACTGAAAAGCGAATTTTTGTGGTGTCACTATAGGGAAATGTGCTTTATGGCACCATAAGGACAGAAGGATTCATTTCCCAGACAATTGCTGAAAGTGGTCTTTTCAAAATATTTTCATCAGTAGAAGAGAGTTTTTCTGGCTATGACCATTCAAGGCTTCCAACACTCAAGACTCTTTGAGACTCATGTAAATCACACTCTATGTCTCAAGTAGGACCCAATATGAGAGTGCAAGACAACATTTAATTTGAAGCATAGTTCCATAAATCTGCAAATATAATTAAATTTTATTTATTATGCACAGATCAGTACATCAAAAATGACCAAATACCTGGAAATAATTCCTTTGATATTTCTATTTCCTAGACAATAAAGCCAGCTTTAATATAGTATATCTTCTACCTTTTCAGTGACACATAATTTTTAAATTTTAAGTAAACTTCTCCTTTAGGCTCAAAAATCACCATATAACTATGGTACTAATACTATTAGTGATGAATATTAGAAGAAAAATTCTTAGTACTTTTAAGAGAGTTGTTTGAAATGAAACACTAGATCAACACATGATCCTTCAAACAAATTATGATAATGCATGCACAGCAATAAATTTGAAATAAAGAAGGTATAGACATTTATTAGCTACAGGACTTTGAAACCCCATGCTTTGGACCCAAAAGGCAATTATTTTGCTTTGTCATTACACCACTTTTCATAACTGTGTGGGGAGTTTTAGGCCCATGTTTTTGTTTTGTGATCTCACATGCTTCATTTATTCAGATGTATTAATGTAATATATGCTTATATGAGTAGTTTGAAATTATATGCCTCTTTCTAATTATAGAATTGTCTAGAAATTTTTGTTCTTCACAGTTTCTAAAATAGAGAGCAATTACCATGAAAGCTAGAAAATGCACAGTGGCTTAAATAACTCTTCATCCAAGAGTTTAGCCTTAAATTTTTCAAATAGTTGATGGTCAATAAATTTATATGGTTCATAAAGTTAACATCTGTTTAATCTTAAAGTAAAGAAATAAAAAGCCAGAGAGTGCTTCTTCACAGATGTCAATCTTTCATTACTGGGAAACCCATGGATTACTAAAGGGCAGTCTGTCTCTCTGATTGATGTAGTTATGTAAAATTCAAGTCCTGCTTTCCTTCCCCACAACTTTGGCTTTTCTGTGTCATCTTGTTCTTTGTGTTTCAGTGACCAGAGAAGGAGACAGGTTCACAATTACTTGTTCATGTAAAGAATCAAGCAAACAAGTAAAGAAACAACTAAAAAATAACTGAGTTTGTGAAAACATCAGAAATTGAAATACAGTGACAGGGAAGGATGAGATTCCACTGACCTAAATGTTCCTTTAAGAAAAGTTAGAGTCAGACAGTTCCATTATAATAGAAATTGGAAAAGACATATGTGTGTATATAGGCACATATATATACACATAAAACTAATACATAAAGAACTAATCAACACCAATATTCCTCCTCTAAACTTGGAAATTATATTCCTGTGTATTTTTAATCCAGGATTAGGAAATTACTAGTATGTTCATTTGATTTTCAAAAATTTTCAGTGTGCTTCCAAACACTTTTATTAGGATCCTCTCATTTCACATTTTCGAACTGAGAGAGTACAGGGTCAGGAAATTTTTAATTCTTTGAGTTAAATTGGATCCAAAGATTTTATAAGAAATATATGTAGTTTATGGCATTGTGATATTGCCCTCTATGAAATGAAGTTTTGAACATAGAATCTCATTTTCTTCTAAAAGTTTAAAAACTTATAATTACTCAAATTATAGAAATCACATCAATAGTAGTTCTATTTTATTTATTAATATTACAGAAGCAAGTTAATAAATAAAAATGCTAAATTACAGATGGTGATATGGCTCAGTGGTGTGAGCCTAGCATGTGTTAGGTCCTGGGTTCGATCCTCAGATCCACATGTAAATAAAATAAATGTTGATAAAATATCAAGTTAAAACTCATGTCTTCTTTTATAATATGTATACAAATAAGTAATGTTTAAAATCTCTAGATGACATTCTATATGTAAGTTGTATCAGTAGAACTCATTAAACTTAGAACAAATGAGAAACTAAAATTAATCATCACTCCCTATTTAAAAAATGACTCATTTTAGGAGGATATGAATTAAAGAAGCAAACATTGTTAGAAGAAAATATCCTCAATGTATCATTCGGAACAAAGTTTTCTGGGCTGCGTTGAACTGTTGGAGCTGAAGTCTCTCTTCTTCATCTACAAGAAACCTCAGCAATATGCTAAAATTCCCTTCTTCCACAGCCTTTCCATGACCCAACTGCACACTACTTCTGAATCTAAGAATGCAGAGGCAATTACCCAGATGGATGAGGCCAGGAAGAATGTGGTGAGGGTAATAGCCTCAAGTGTTGCATGTTTTAAGGAAAGACATCTTTAAGTTCTTTCTCTGCAGGCCTATAATTTTAATGTCTATAGAAAGATGACAAACATCCCCCTGGAAAACACAGAACTGTGACTTTCCCAATGTAACATGTCAGCTGTCACTTAATTATACTTTCTTCCTTGGTTGATAAAACCAATCCTGGGATAGCTGGTCTCCAAACATTTTTCTGGACATATTTGGAAAGGCATCTCAATTGGAATCATGTACCAATCACAGTTGCTATTGTTCTGATTGTATGATAACATTAGTTCAGACCCATTAAACAACTTACAATGCCTCAACTTTGAGGTGAGGGATTTCTGTATCCTGCAATGGTTCCACTATGGCTCTGAGGATCCTCTCTCTATCATGTGTGATAGGCTCCTCTTCCCTTGCTTGTTCCCACATGAAGCACCTGATTCTGGGTAGTGTTGTTTATGTATGCCACCATTTTCAACCTGGCATTTTTGTCATTCAGGGTCTTTGTAAAATATTAAAATTAATCTAAAATTTTAAAAGAAGAAGATGCGCTGAATGCCACAGGCTGAGGAGATCACAGGAAGATTGAACATTGAGCTGAGTCAGAGCCCATGGTGGAAGGCCAAACTAAGGAAGTTGTGATGAGCCCTCATACTCACTAATGGAGGTACCTGCCCTTTCTCTGAGAGAAACCATATAATATTAGCTTGGGCTTTTCTGTACTATATATAAAGTTATATATACTGTAAAAAAAATAAAAAGGAGGCTTATGATGGAGAATCAAAAAAAAGTGCAATCAGTTTAAGCAGGTCACTGATATTCCAAGTGTTGAAATCAGAGAATACTGCTTTATCACAACCATTGTCAATATGTAAAGGGATAATAAAATTATAAAAACTAAAAAAGTGTAATTCAGAGAGATTTGGAAACTTGAGCTAAATGGTAATAAAATAAAACTGTAACCTGTACAGGTAATATTCCTCATGGTTGATTTTGTGGTAGTTTGAATGATGCATTAAAAAATATAAGATATGCCAAAGCACAAGACCTCCAAAGCCATGTGCAAGAGAAATATAAAATAGGAGAAGGGCATAAATAGTTGAACAAGCATATGTGTGATAAGGCAAGGCTCATTTGGGGAGGAGGAAGCCCTGGACGTCATGTGCCCTGGAAAAGTTTATCCTCTAGACTAGTACCCACCCTGGCCCAGCCACACCTCTGCCTTTTCTAAAGTTTGTTGTGCCCTATTTCTTTGCATGTCGCCCATTGATCACCAAGGTACCATCTGAAATTTTCTCCTACATGCACACTTATTGTCTAGGAGAATTGGAGTATTGTGGGGTGAGTTTTGGCAGAGGGTTTGGCTTGTGTTCCGCCTCCAGCTTTGTGGAGTCTTCTTTTGTTTGGAGCCACAGAGAGCTCTTTGGAGAGCTACAGAAGTACATACACATACCCAGGTTTTCCTGTCGACTTGACACACAATATTGAGCAGGTGAATCCAATCTCTTTGTCTGTGCTTCCCTGATTTTTAATAGAAAAGTGATTCCATTCCTAATTGTGAGCATTAGAGTCAATTATCCTGATACCTGGACTTTAGCTCCAATCAGTGAAACAAAAATCTCTGGGGAGTACTCTCAAGCATTGGATTTATTAAGCTTTCAGGGAGGTTCCTAGATGTTATGATTAGTATAAAATAAATGTTAATGGACCAAGGTCTTGAGTACATATCGTATATTTGTATCCTGGCTTTTATATCTTTTTAAGGCTTGAATAGATTTCTTTTCCTTTGGTACTTGGGATTGAACTCAGGGGCTCATAACCACTGAGTCACATCCCCAGTCCTCTTTTGTATTTTATTTACAGACAGTGTCTCACTGAGTTGCATAGCACCACAGTTTTGCTGGGGTTGGCTTTGAATTCACAATCTTTCTGCCTCAGCCTCCTAATCTGCTGGTATTGCAGACATGTGCCACCTCACTCAGCCTGAATAGAACTTTAATTTCTCGCAACTTTTATTTATTTATGTTAAAGATGGGGATGATGCCACTTGCTTCTCAAGACTGTGATGAGAATTAAATGAAGTCATAAATAGTTGGCACTTGTTGCCTAGTGAGTGCTCCATAAGCCAGGGATATGACAGACCTTTGTATTTTTACAAAGACAAAAAGTAGTCACGCAGCTTTTTGTCTGTTGGCAAAGCCTTGAACAACTTAGCAGAAACCTATTTCAAAAAAAAAATACATAAAAGGAGTGGTGAAGAAATGTTGCTCAATTGTGAAGCATGCTGAATTTCAGTCACAGGTGCCAAAAATGTCATTTATACTAGGACATTATATTAATTTATTAGTATATTCATTTGTAACATATACATGTATGGGCATAACATCATTGATCAGTCTCATTTCTCAGTGCCTGAATCATCTCTCTTATCCTCTCTTCCATCAATCTAAACTCAACTATTCTCTCTCCAATTTTTTCGAGATCCACTTCTGTTTTCACTCCATTTTTCTTTTTACCTTTCACATATCAGAGAATGCACTTGAAAATTGAGTTTCTGCATCTGATTTATTTAATTTAATTTGATGTGCTCCAGGTTCCTCCATCTCCCACAAATGATATAATTCCTCTCTTGTTTATGGCTGAGTGGAATGAGTAAACTTGTGAAAAGATGTGTAGATGCTATTTTTTGGGTATATCACCTGCCAGCACACAGAACCTTGCGTTTCCAAGCTCAGCCTGCTATTGTGTGAGCCAGGGAATGAAGATGCAGGAATAATGAGGTCTCACGTGAACCATTTGAGGTCTTCCGATCTGTGGCTCTTACTGCTTGTACATGCCCCAAACAGCCTGGTAATTTCCAGAGTGTCTTTTATTGTCTGCATTGATGACTAACCTGTTTCAGGGGTCTGTTTTCAGTACAGTTTTGTTCTCAAGAGAAGGGAATCAATGTGAAGGTAAAATCTCCTGATTCTCCAGGTGTCAGATATAGGATATGGTTCTTCCCACAATTCTTTCCCTTTTGTCCATTCATGAAACTGCCTTCACCAGGTTTACATTAGTTCTCTATTAATGTGGCACCTTTGTATTCATTTTGGCCCTGAGCTCTGGTTGGGACAGAGAATCTAGAGTCAGAGCAGACCTGGTCCCACTGGCCAGGTGAACTTAATTATAATTATTATTTTTTACTATTCAGGGATTCATGTTCCCAAGTTGTGAAATGAGATTGACAGCTAGTAGTGGTAACATTTAATGACATCAGGAGCCCTTGATGACCATGTACTGGACTATTGTTTTTGAGACTTTTATCCCTGCCCTCTTCACTGGCAATAAGAACTCCATGAGCAGAAGCCATGTTTACACTCATGTTGCAGGACAAAGATGCTCAGCTGTTTCAATGTAACTTGATTTAGGTCACACAGCTAGCAAATGGAAGCTTCATTGTAGCTGTGGGAACAGAGGGGAAGAAATGCACAAATGAGCATGGTAAAGCATTGGCACATAATGATCAGGTTATAGAGTAGTAAAAGGAGGTACAGGTGCAATGGAAGGCCTGGCTCTAACCAGGGTATAGGCAAGGACTGAGGAGGAGAGAGCAGAGTCCAGAGTACAGGGTAGAAGCAGGCTTCACTCCAACCATAAAGAGGTAGCTCAGAGAGTAACACCACAGGAGGCCTGGGCCTGCCTTGCAGGGATGGGGCCAAGTTTGTGGTTTTCAAATTTGACATGTAGAAATGCAGAATATGAGGATTGGGCTTGGCAGAAAGCCCCAAACTCCTTTCTGTTGTATGTGCATGTACATAGGCACATACAGAGAGAGAGAGATGTCCAGAGAGTTGTTAACCTGTGTAAAAATCAGAGAACTGTTCATAATGGAGGATCAATTGAAAAGACAATATTATCATTTGAAATATACTTTAGTCGGATTGGACTGCTCTAAGGGAGTTCTAGCAACTACATACTTTACAAGCAAAAACAAATTTTATTTGTGGACTTCTGAAAGCTCAGATTTCTAAGATCAACTTTCCAACAGATTTATTGACTATTGAGATCCTGCTTTTTAATAGAAAGCTGTAATATGAAGGTTTGTGTCCCTTTGAGTATCTTGGTTGAACTTCTCTCCAATAAGGTGATGGTATTAGAAGGTGAGTCTGTGGAGAGGTGTTGAGTTTCTGAGGCTGAAGACTTCATCAGTGGAATTAATGCTCTAATGAACAGGTGCTACAGGCTAGCTGGCTTCTTCCACCACATTATGACACGGCCAGGAACTTCTACCCATTATAAATTTTCTCAACAAGCATTGAATAGCCTTGTGCCTTGATCTTATACAATGTGGAAAATGAGTGTCTGTGGCTTATAAACCACCCAGTCTACCATTAATTATTATAGCAGCTTGATGAGAGTAAGGGAGTGCACCATGTGTGTCCTCACAGGATAAATTGAGAAGTTTCTTTGCAGCTCTCTTTCAATAAAGGACATTAATCCCATTCCATAGCTCTACCCACATGACTGAATAACCTTCAAGACCCAACCTTTTTCTGCCTAGGCTTATGATAAACTACCACAATATTACAATACATATTCACACAGGGTCTAGGACTGGTCATTTTGCCCCAAGTGTGTATAGCCAAGCTTCTGAAACCTGGACCTGGAAGTAACTGTCAAGTCCTCTATGTGTTCCTGGCAATTAACTTTCAAAGAATTCTTCAGTGCATATTAATAGTCGTATCTGTGTATTCACCAGGCTGCTCACTCAAGATAAGAAGTGGCCCCTTCCATTGTAAACTCCAGTCTAATGGAGAAAGCATAAACCCATGTTGTCCCTTGCTGCACTGACACTAAATATTGCAAATGAATCATGGGATCCTTTATGGCTAATTACTGATCAGTAAATATTACATTGCAACAAGCATGTGGTAAAAAATTTAGGTAAAATATTGTTCACATTGGAGAAAAAGATCCTGGAAATCAGGCAAGGTTAGGAAAATAATTAGGGACTGGGCATCTGGCTCAAGTGGTATCATGCTCATCTGGCAAGCGCGGGACACTGGGTTCTATCCTCAGAACCACATAAAAATAAAATAAAGATGTTGTGTCCCCTGAAAACAATATATATATATATATTTTTTTTTTCATAGTTCTCTCTCTCTCTCTCTCTCTCTCTCTCTCTCTCTCTCTCTCCCCTAAAAAGAAAAAAAAAAACAAAAAGATATTAGTCACCAAATAGTGTGGTTCATGATTGGGTTGTCAGACTCTTACCTGTTGGGATTGATTTTTGTTATTCATTTAATTCTATATTTTCAACATGGTTGTTGTTTATGTGGTTCAAATAAAAACCCATCTTAAAGACTCAACTCTGTTCCATCCCCACTAACCTTTTCCCATTGCCCTTCATGAACATCTGTTTTAATTGTTTTTAGTATATATTCTTACTGTTTCTTGTTCTGGTAGGAGTCAATAACAATAATAAGTTATTAGGTAAATTTCTTTCTTTCCCAAAAGGGAGTGCTCCTGTATATCCTGTCTGCCCCTTATTTATTATTCAATGAAACAACCTGGAAAACACCCCACATATGCAAAAATCTTACCTTTCCATGGTGTAGATAGACCAAAGTTGGAACTAAACAAATGATGGACATTTGGGCTATTCCTGAGCTTTTTGTATTAACAATATTTCTGTATTGAATAGCTCTAGGAATCTATTTTATATTCTTGCAAATGAACATTGAATGTTCAGTCCTGCAAGAAATATTGCTTTATCAATAGCAACTTTTTATAATTTCAAGTAATAAAGCCCAATTCTTTGGAAGGTTAAAACATTTTTTTTCTGCCAGAAAGTATACAAGTTCATGCTTTCTGTAGATGCCCCAGTAGACAGAGGCCACATTTTGGATATTCCTTGCACTATTACAGAATGCTGGTAATGCCTTCTTTTTATGTGGGAACCATTTTCTCTTTCTGTAATTTTTTTTCTTTTTACATATGATGGATACCATGTCATGGTTACAGAAGAAAACATCAATGTCCTACCCTTAGTAAATCCATGGCTTGGTGAGAGTCCAATGCTGAAACCAATAGTTTCTTCCCAGTACAATGATCACCAAGGACACAATGCATTTTGGTAGTTTGTGTCTCCCAAAAAATTGATCTTTGTAATCTAAGTCCTTATACCTATGGGCTGAGAGATTTAAATATTGTTTATTTATATTAATGTTCACATTTTAATAGTGATAACATCATTTATTTTTTAGTTAGAGGTTTTTCTATTTATTGAATTTTAGAAAGACCTGAGGACATGAACCCTATAAAAAGAATTCCTGGAACATCCCAAATATTTAAAATAAATGCCTTAGAAAGTAATGCATCTGTATGATTATTCAGCATACTGTAATAAATATAAGATCACATCAGGTCACATACATGCAGAATACCCAGAAGAAACAAGGAACCACAGGCTCTGATGTGACAATATATGGTTGAAAGTTGCCAAGCAAGAGCTTCTGGGGCTGAGGTGTATGTCATAGAGAACACTCAGCAGGCAGATGGTAAAAATGGAGAAGCCCCCTCTCCAAACATGTGAAAGTACATTATTAATTTATATTTGATGTCATCTCCAAAATTCTGAGACAAAAACATCTGTAACTATAAACCCCATATTTATCAGCATCCCTAGATATGTTACGGCCAAGATACCAATGGTAAAGTTCTTGGGTTAGATCTTGTGCTAGAAAAGGGACGTGAAGTTGCAGAAGAAAATTATGGTGTTAGCTGAGATCTCAAGATGAACTTCAGAGGAAATGTTTCTTATATTAATAAAATAATATATTTTGTTGATCTTTATTTTCAAATTCCATATTAATAGTATATATCTTAAGAGAAAATGAAGCAGAAGGCCTTATTTCAAATAGTGTCATATTTATCAATCTCAGCCTATCCTATTACTAGGGATATATGTGGATTCACCCAACACACATTTTTCCCACTTCAATTTTCAACTCTCTCTAATATTCTCCAGGTGCCATTCGAATATTATTACCAAATCATGTCTGGATTGTGTAATAGTAGCTGTGCTCCCACTGTACATAGCCTTTCTTATAGATTCAGAATTACCATATATTCTCAAAATATTTCTTGATATTATCTTCTTCTGAGATTTTCTGAGGTAGAGTGTTAAGTTGATTTCATCTTTCTCTTCTTGATTAAGCAGTAGGAATATATTGAAAACTCTACAATTTTCAATGAATTGAAGTGGAATGATTGTACAAAAGTAAAGAATTGCTACCTTCTCAAAAAATGAATCTCAATGTAGTAGGTGTGCACATAGATGTATTTTTTAGATCTATCTTTTGACCATTTATTATCAGACTTAATGCCTTTAATATATCATCTAAGATGACACTGAGAAGCATATCCTCTAAGATGATTTTTTAATTTGTATTTGTATTCTTTTTTTGAGTTCAAGTGTTATGTTGGTGCCAAATCTGATCATCTTGTATTACATATATGCATATATGGAGTCTTATTACATATATTCTAGAGCTATTGTGTATGAAAGAAGAACAAGGATCAAATATGGATGTGTTTCTGAAATAAAAAGTACTCAGTAGAAATGCTGGCCATTATCTTTTAATTATGTACTTCATCATCTATGTGATTTAATAGATTTAAATCTTTTCTTTTCATAATGTCTACATATGTTGTGGATTCGATTTTTTTTCATGATATTAAAATTTTCTAACAATATGTGTAGAAAGCTCTTTGACAGTATTTAAGGCCTGTCTTTGAATCCCCAATGTAGCTATCCACCTTGCATATATGCTATTATCATGACCAGAAAAACTATCTTAAGTGACCAAAGTCCAGCTATTGAATATCAGTAGAAATATATTATTATTGTTTTCTCCTTAGTCATCTGGAATAAAGAAGTAATTAAAGTCACTGTTCAGATAGACTCAAAGTCATTCCATTGTAAGGTTTTAAAATTAAAGGACAAGAATTTGACGCAAGCCTACAAGACAAACTTCCATAAGAGTCCTAATATTCATCGGCTTGAAGTAAGCGATGCATTTCTCCAGTAAAGAAACCATGCATAAAATTGATACAAAAAATTGATGTTAATCTGATGGAATATTTTTTTCTATACAAGGCATGTTGGATTTTAAGTCAAGTACCTGAAATAGTAGGTATGTATTTTAGCTTTTTTCCAGCGAAATATAAAAAAATACCAGTCATCAGGGCTAAGATTGTGGTTCAGTGGTAGAATGCTTGCCTAGCACATGTGATGAACTGTGTTCAATCCTCAACACCACATAAAAGTAAAATAATAAAATAAAGTGTAAACAAGTTTTGAAAATAAATAACAGTCATGAGAAATCCATGTAAATAAGACTAAATCATTCCATGACTCTTTAGACCTTGCAGATCTAAAAGACATGACAGTAAGGGAAACCAAAACAGTGAAACATTCACGAACATAGGATACCATTTAAAAATATGAGGTAATGTAGATATTTGGCTAAAATATCAAAGAATTTACTTCGATTTGTTTTTATTTTTATCTGTAATCTACTCTTTGTACTTGGATATGAGACCCATTATTATAACTCGGCATGTGTACATAGTGTGTAATTATCAGATCAGGGTAATTTTCATCTCATTAAAATTATTATTCTGTGTTTGAAACTTTCTAAGTTCTGGCTATTTTGATTTATTTAAGTAGTTATTATACAATCACCTTATTGTGCTCTAAAACCTAAGAGTTACTTTCTGGACTTAATTGTTTTTGCACTCCCTACACACAATCAGTCAGTTTCTCATTCTTATCATAAATCCGGGAAGTGTTTCTGTTCTCAGTTTCTGTGTGATTAACTTTTCAGCTTCAACACATAAATGCCACATGCAGTATTTGTGGGAAAATAAATGCCACTACTAGGAAAAATAAAATATTATACTCAATTAGTAATTAGGGAAATTGGCATAAACCTCTGCATTCACTCATTCAGTGTTTAGAACTTGTCTACAATAATAAATATGGAAAAAAGAATAAAATATATAAATCAAATGTCCATATGTGTTTAACATTTTATGGGTCTTATTTGGTCACTGGGAACAAGTGTCGTGACATCTATTTTTATAAAAATGACATATTCTAATTCTTATAACTTTATTTATAATAAGTGAATATATTATAAGTATGTTTTTTTATTGTAAGTTTCAATAGATCAATATTACCATGGAATAAATAACTTTAAAAATTGTATAAGAGTTGGCTCAGTGGTGCAGACCTGACATCCCAGGGGAAAAATATTTTAAGAAAAAAATATTTTAAAAAATGGGGATGTATCTCATTGTGTAACCACCCAAATGCACTCACCCTCTACCCCTTCTCCACCTGAGATGCCCATCACAACACATGAAAGAACAGTATCTCAGTCTGCCACCTATCCAGCAGTTCTCCTTTCACAGCCCATCCGAACCCATTCCTCACTTGATGCCCATCTTTTTATGCCACCCTGTGAGTATGCATTGGGCCTGCACTAAGGCACACCAGCACAACTGGTTGCTAAGGTCCAGGTGGCAGGTATCCCTCATTCATTCCACTGGGACCTTATATTTTTTTTTAAAATGGGTTGCTAATAATTCAAAATGACAAGTTTATGACTGAAATTACAGCTTAGTAGTAAACAAATTTTACATGTGCCTGTCTCTGTGTTCCAACTCCAGCACCTAAAAAAACACAGGCAGGCCTAATGGCACATGCCTATAATCCCAGTGACTATAGAGGCAGAGGCAGGAGGCTCACAAGTCTAAGAACAGTTTCAGCAATCTAGTAAAGCACTAAAAATCTGTCTCTAAAATTTAAAAAGGCTTGGGGATGGTTATTCAGTGATTAAGCAATCATAGATTCAGTCCCCACAACCAAATACAAAAACAAACCCAAAGTAAAAGTGAAAAACAACTGTATTCCCCAATATCCTTTGCAGGTAGGGGTCTCTGTGATTTTGTGCTGGCCAATAAGATAACATTGGAAGCAACTGGGACTCTAGCTCTTTGTTTTTTTTTTTTTCCTTTTTCTTTTTCCCCTGATTGCTGTATTAAATGGATTCCAAAATGAAAAACAGGAAGGGCCCTGGGGCATGATGGAATAGCTGGATAGCCATAGCAGCCCAGACTACCAATCACTGGGCTTTTTGATTTTCAAGTAAAAGGAAATATTTTTCAGTATTTGATGGGTTTACCTTTCTAGTATTGGAAAGACAGATGCATTGATTTTCCTCCTTGTTCTGCTTTCTGTTCATTGTCTTCAGGTTCAGGAACAATGTAGGTCAAGAAAACCAGCCGTCTTTGTCACCAATTGTTTTTCAGGTCTCTGAGGATGGAAGGAAAGTACAACACAGAACCTCTATAGTACCTAATCTGACCATTGGTACAGAGTTAGGCCTGAGTCATCTCCAGGGTCCCTCATCTGCTGCAGAATGTTCACAGAGAGTGAGTATCTTTTCTCTTGATGCCAACACTCAAGTCCAAAATCTCAGGGCTCCCATGGTTCTCCTGAGAACTATTCCACAACAGGCTGACACTGGTCCCAATCTTCATTACTGCACTGATGGGCCATTGGGAAAGTGAGTTTAAGCAAGCTTTACTGTCCCGAATTTTCAAGTGTATCTTCTCCAAAAAAAAAAAAAAAAAAAAATACTTGAAACTAAATGAGCACTGAAGGAAGAAGTCAGGTTCCAAGGACTGAAGAAGAACCCTGCTACCAGAGAAACCTAGGATTTGAAAAAAAAAATCCAATTTAAGTGAGGTGGCAGGTAAATTACAGACCTTGACATAAAGCAATAGCCTTACAGAAAAAGGTCACGTGTAGGCATGGAAGTATGTATGAAAGACTGACTTTTCACAGCCTCCACAACAGATAAACATGAATGCTAAATTTGTAACACATAACATAAGAAAAAGGAACCACATTTTTTTCTTACTTGCCTATTTTTCTTTCTTTATTCTTTTTTTCTTTTTCTTTTTTTTTCTTTTTTCCTTTTTCTTTCTTTCTTTCTTTCTTTCTTTTTTTTGTACAAGGGTTTCAAACTAGGGGAACATAACCACTGAGCCTCATCCTCAGATTTTTTTAAAGTTATTTTTTAACTTTTGAGAAACATATTTAATCACAATATGGAGGTATTCTTATATCAAACAAGCCATACTACAAAGGTTCCAGAGCTAGAGAGAAAATCCTGCAATCCCAGAGTGTTAAATATGTCTGTGGAACATGAGCCACATGGACACAATGTACAAGATCAAATGGGTGGAGTGGGCATGGCTCTACAGAACAGTTCAGGTAAAAGGCCAGATGCTGGGTGGAGCCTATGAAAAAAAGTGGAGAGGACATAGTGGGGCTTAGTTGTTTGGCAGAGTTGGTGAGGTAGAGTCAGGCTGAGCGAGTGGATCCCAACCCATAAGAACAGTGGATGGGGAGAAGACAGGGGAAGCACGTTGGAAGCAGCAACCCACCCGGGACCCCTTAGGTGAGCACAGCCTAGGAACCAGGAGATGCAGTGATGAAGGAGCAGAGGGCATGGTGGGTGCATCCACAGGAAGAAAAGGGAGTCAGGAGAGGCATCCAGTAATTCTGTCAGAAGTCACTGTTGACCCAGTGGGGAAGAAGGGTCTTAGGGCTCTGAGATAGATATGTGACCTCAGGGTCTGCTCCACAAGGGGCCTCAGTTTACCCTCTTACACACTGAAGCAATGGAGGGAGGCTGAAGATGCCACAGCACAGCCTTTTTTGTTCCTCCCTCTCATGGGATGCAGTGCACTTTCCATTAATTTTTTCTGTTCTTCCAGGTCCAGGACAGTACCTAAATCTGTTCTCTAGACAACGATATTTGTAATAAACTCTTCAAAACCTTTTGGCAAGAATATCCGGGGAGAGCACTGTTTGGCTCACAGGAGCAAATAGGTAACGGCAGAATATGAGCCACCAGGACCAGACACTGATTTATAGAGAAAGATACTTTCCAAGAACCTCTCATGTTATCCTCACTCGGTGCCAAAAAATTATCCCCAGGTCCTACCCTGAAATCCTGAACCGAGGTCCCAAACTGGTAACCAGAAAAGCGCACCTAGCTCCAGGTTTTTGTTGGTTGATTGTTCAGGTTTAAAATTTGCTTGGGGTCTGAGGCTGTGGCTCCGCGGTAGAGCGATCGCCTAGCAAGTACAAGGCCCTAGGATTGATCTTCAGCACCATATAAAACTAAGTAAATAAATAAATAAATAAATAAATAAATAAATAAATAAATAAGATAAAGGTATTGTGTCCAACAACCACTAAAAAATAAATATTTAAAAAATTTTCTTGGAATTAGAATGCAATTCTTTTTTTATATTTATTTTTTAGCTTTAGGTGGACAAAATATCTTTATTTTATATTTATGTGGTGCTGAGGATCGAACCCAGTGCCTCACACATACTAGGTGAGCCCTCTACCACTCAGCCACGACCCCAGCCCTAGAACGTAATTCTTAAGATTCAGGAAAATTTGCACAAAAACTCAGGTTTCTAACTGTCCTTCAAAGTCACCAGGAGATCTGGAAGCCCCAGACTGAGTTCTTACACAGCAAGGATCGCTGGCATTGTCCTGCCAGTTTCCATGACTCCGGAGTGCAGCCGAGTCCTCTTTGCCCCTTTTGTGTCTGGCCCTGGAGGCCTTGAGTGTTGCTAACACACTAAGAGTTAGATGAGCTGGGGCAGCAGGCAGGAGTCAGCATGGAACTTCTGGTCCAGCCCTGCTTCCTGCTTGCTGTGTGACTTTGCTCCAGTCACACCACCTCTCTGTGCTTCAGTTTCCCTATCTGTCTGGAGGCCAATAGACTAGATCAGTGGTTTCCCACTTTAAGCCAAGGCAAGGATGAGAGGTGGGCTGCCTTGTCTCCCTTCTCTCCTTTCTGAATTAGGCCTGGGCATCAGATTTTGCTTAGGTGACTCCCTGTTTATCCAGGGTTCAAAAATTCCTGAGTAACTACTTGTGTTAACCCCATAGCCAGGGCCTTGAGGTATATTACAACAGAAAAGAGACAATACCTTTTTTATTTTTATTTCTTTTGTGGTAGTGGGGAATGAACCCAGGGTGCTTTACTGCTGAATTCTATCCACAGCCTCCACCTCCTTTATTTTTGAGACAAGGTCTTCTAAGTTGCTGAGGCTGGCCTCAAACTGGTGATCTTCCTGCCTCAGTTTATTGAGCTGCTGGGATTACAGGCATGCGTCAAGGCTTCTGGAAACATAATGTGTTTATAGATAGGAATGATGGTATTTGATGAGCAGCATTATTCTCCTACAAAGAGAGGCTCTCCTCCCCTGTTTTACAGATGAAGAAAGTGAAGTTTTGAGAGGCTGAGTAACTAGCCAGAGGTCACACAGCTACAAGTGGCCAAGAGCCCATGTTTGTGTCATTGCAGACAGTGAGGCCCTAACAACATTTTCCTTTCCCTTAGGTGGCTTGGGAGGAGGTGGGTGTAGAGAGGTGCCCTGCAGCAAAGGGGAGGCCAGTGCCCTGGGAGACCCTGCCACCTCTTGCACTAGCCCTCCTTGAAGGCCATCGGCACACACAGGGAATTCCCCCTCCGGCTGTGTGCTCAGGACCAGGCTTCCCTCCCCAAGGGCTGACGCGGGCTGGGCTCCTGGGCTCCAGGTAATCAGGAGGTCTGGCAGCCCTAGATTGAGTTCTTGCACAGCAAGGGTCAGTGGTCCTGTGCGCTGCCTTAGGATGGGATAGGGAGATGCACGTGAGGCCCATCGAGTCAAAAAACCCTTGTGGTTCTTTGCAGGTGTAATAATTGCTCACCGAGCTCCACAAGCCACATTTTGCAGCCCAGACAACTTCTGTGGTTGTTACGAGGAACCTGAAAAATGGGGGTTCTTGTAGTTCTCAGGACCCAGCGTGTCCTGTCTGAGTCTTGGTTCTCCCATCTGAGAAAGGAGAACCCCTGTCCATTCCCACTCCTAGCCTGAGTCCCTTTGATGGAAAGGGCAAGTGTAACCTCCTCTGCCAGACTCTCCCTGCAGCTCATCCCTTCTGCAGCTCCTCTCAGGAAAGGGGCTGAATCCTCCAATTTATAGGAGATATCTGTAAAGGTTAATGTTATAGGCTCTGGCCAATGTAATCAGCTGCTGAGGGCTGGGCTTGTGACTGTTTCCAAGGCCTCGTCCATCCCAGGCCTGGGTTCCCAATGGCTGGGGGAGCCTCTAACCAGCCAGGAACTCCTGGAAGCCTCTAGCCAGTCCTTGGGCGCAGGCTGCCCTTCCTGCACTGGCTGCTTCCTGAGTGCTCTGGGCTCCAGGGAAAAAAGTGGGTTCTCAGTGAGCCCCACACACTCCAGGAAGGAAGAGATTGCTTTCTTCCTCCAGGTGGGGCCTGGGCCTGACTCTCCAGGGAGGAGTGGAGGGCTGTAGGCTCTCACGCCTGCTGAGATCACCCTTCCCAGGTGGCTCCTGGGGGGGATGTGTGTGGAGATGTGCTTGGTCTTAGCGGCTGTCTTAGTAACAGGGCGCTCTCCTGTCAATCAGGGTTCAGGGTGCACATGACAGAGGTGACAACATAGGCCCAAGAGAGATTTCCTGGCCAGGGAGAGCTGCTGGGATGAATGGGAGGAGGACTAAAGCTTGGTTGGCTACAGACCCTAGGGGACCAAGGAATGAACCACCCTCCAGGGAAACCCATCGTGGGGAGAGGCACTTGTCCTGGTGTCGCTGTGTCCCTGGGCTGCAGAACAAGGGCTTGGGGAAGCATATGCACTATCCTGCGTTAAAAGGGAGAGTCCCTCAAGGTCCGCACAGGGAATAGTTGGGTGTTAGGGCACAGTCAGGGTGCTGGTAGCAGAGGCGGGGCAGAGGCTGCCTGGAGGCGGGGACACGAGCCCGAGCACTGCTGCTGTTTGGGTGTCCTGTCCCAAAATCTTGGGAGGCTTCAGGGGCCTAGGTCGGGGTCGTGGGGTGGGCTGGGTGGAGAGGTTTTTTGCACATCAGACCAGCTTTGGGCCCTGGATTGGGTTTACCAAGTCACAGCAAATGGGACATTGGGATGGGAGGGGTCTTGGGGGAAACCTGGTCCAGTCTCACCTTGTACCACAGGGAAATGGGAGTCCAGAAAGGCCAAGTATTTCTCCAGGGCCCCACCACCCAGCAGGGACAGGTTGGAGAGAGGGGGTCGAGATGGAGCACCACAATACCCTGTCCTCAAGGGAATAGGGGCACCCTGGGGATGGGGCAAAGGGTTGTAATGAGGACACACACACACTTTTAAAAACACTGACTGCTCATGAATTCTTATGGGACAAAATTAAAAACAACCCTAAGCCACCCTCCTGCCTTTCCCAGAAGCCACCACCATTCTAGTTTCTGATGCCTGGTAATACTCAATTGGGTGTTCGACCACATGTGTGGCAGACACAGACATCTTCCTCCTGTCACTGTACCACGCTGTGGTCTGTGTTGGTAACAATTCCAAACCCGTTCATTCAGCACCACTTCAGGACTTTCTCTTTCCCTCCCTTCCTCTCTGCCTCCTTCCTTCCTTTCTCTCTCTCTCTTCCCTCTTTCTTTTTTGGTACTGGATGTGAACCCAGGGCCACACATGCTTGATAAGCACTTGACCACATAGCCACACCCTCAGCCCCTTCTGTTATTTTGGGAGGGGATTGAACTCAGGGGCACTCCACCACTGAGCCACCTCCCGAGCCCTATTTTGTATTTTATTTAGAGACAGAGACTCACTGACTGCTTAGCACCTCCCCTAGGCTGAGGTTGGTTTTGAACTTGGAATCCTCCCATCTCACTCTCCCACACGTGTGTGGACCCTACTGTTTTTGAGACAGGGCCTCACTGAGTTGTCCAGGCAAGCCTGGAACTTGCGATCCCCCAATTTCAGCCTTCCAAGTCACTGGGATTGCGGGTGTGTGACACCACATCTGGGATTTTAGTACTTTGTAAGTCAACTTGTTTTTGTTGACACTTGAAACACAGACAAGTCCACTGGCCACCAGCGTGTTCCAATGAAGAACAACAGGTCAAGCTTCCCAGGGGCCAACTCTGCTCCACCCTCTGCCCGAGGACAGTGGCTGCCCTCACTTGGAGGTTTTAATTGCTATGTGTTTGTTTTAGTGGCTTTGTGTTTGAAAAACCAAACCAAACCCCAAACCAAAACAAAACAAAACAAAAAAACCCAGCCGGCACACCCCACAAGAAATTTCCCAGGGAGGATTGCTTGGGATGGCAAGTGGGGTGCTAGGCTTGGGGCTCTAATTCTGTAACACAGGATGGCTTAGGCTTCTCAAACCCAGTAATGACAGTGGGAAAACTGTAGGCCACAGAGACCTTATTTTCTCCTGCTCACCCTCATTCCAGTCCCACCCCTTTGACTGTCCACACACAGTCCACCATGCCTGCAAGACATGGCTCATCTGTCATGCTGCAAGACACAGACTCCCCAGGAAAAGTGGGGAAACTTAGGAAAGTGGCTTAGCCTCTGCCAGTGTATGTGTCCCAGCCTCTACCAATAACATGGCTCAGCTATCTATCCCCCCTGCACTGTCAGAGCCTTGAGCGGGATAGGTGGGGGTCATGGGTTGAGCACCCACAGCGTCTGCTACAGCAAGTTACCCAGCCCCAGCCTCCACAGCTTCATCTGTTAAATTGGGACATCAGAACAATCTTGCTTGTTTGTTTTTTTAAATCATGTTGTTGTACTTTTTTAATGTTTATTTTACTTATTTTTATGTGGTGCTGAGGATCGAACCCAGTGCCTCATGCAAGCTAAGCAAGCAGCTCTACCACTGAGCCCCAGACCCAGCTCTGGACAGCCTTGTTTAAAAAATAAGAAGCCTATCATGGTGGCATGACCTTGTAGTCCCCGCTGTCCCTGCTGTACAGGATGCTGTGACAATGAGAATCACTGGAGACCAGTAGTTGGAAGCCAACCTGGTCAACATAAGCAAGACCTGGCCTCAAACATAAGATAAAGCCAGGCACGGTGATGCCCACCTGAAATCCCAGCTGCTTGGGAGGCTGAGGCAGGAGTATTGTGAGTTCAAAATTGGCCTCTGCAAAAGTGAGGCGCTAAGGGTTGGGGTTGTGGCTCAAGTAACAGAGCACTCACCTAGCACATGTGAGGAACAGGATTCCATCCTCATCACCATAAAAAAATAAAGATATTATGTCCACCTAAAACTAAGGAATATATTTTTTTTAAAAGAAAGGTGCTAAGCAACTCAGTGAGATCCTGTCTTTAAATAAAATACAAAATAGGGCTGCAGATGTGGCTCAGTGGTCAAGAAATTAGGCTTTTTCCCAATTGTCTTACTAATGAGCACATGCCATTTAGAAAGTGGTTTTTTCACTCTACCCTTCTGTCATAAATGTGCTTTTCCTCACTCCTTCCCTAAACAGGCTGTGAATTCTCCATATTTCTCTTTTAAAGTATACATTTCAGCTTTAGATTATCCCATTGGTTCCAAGTTCTATAGAATACAATTGAAAGTAACCAGGAAGGAGCCTGAATGCTGTTTTGACTACATATTTTCTTCATTAGATATTATAGTCCATCACTTCTAGATTTGGCCCTCCATAAGCTTTAGAGCATGGACAGTTCAGCCACATTCACAGCAGAGGTGTGACAATTGTTGATTCCAGTTTCCAGTAGAATAGTCTTCATTTGCATCTGAGTTCTCATCAGCATGGTCCTTCTGTCTGTATTTCTATCAGCATTCTGGTCATGGACATTTATCCCATCTTTCAGATATTTCAGATCTTTACAGGTTTGAGGCTCTGAGAGGAGTCCCTCTTGGATGCATCACAACATGGCAGGCGCCATGTTGTGTATCTCTCAAATCTATATCTTTTCACTTTCTCCTTATAAAACCACCAGAACTCCATCAAAGGGGCTCCATCCTAATGAAGGAATCAAACCTAATCATTTATCAAGGGCCCTACCACTAAACACCATAGTCCAATTAGTTTCTACCTTCTTTAATATCATTGACATAAGATTTTTGTAATTAAATTCCTTCATGAGTTCAGAGAGACAACCCATTTTCATACATATCCTCCAACGTATATTCAATTCATCATGAAAGAATTACTTAGACTACCTCAATCATACAGTCTTCCAACAATACTTTTACTAAAAAGTGAAGAAGTTTTTAAATATCCTTCAATTAGCATTTTGAAAAACAAAAAGCATTAATATGATAATAAATTCACCTGTATTTTCAGTTTAACATGGCTTGTATTTTAGTGTTTTATCATACATCTGTATGTAAGGTGTGTTTATGAAGTCTTCTGTTTAAATACAAAAATAGTGTAAATTTAAACTTATATGCTTATATGTCTATATATGACCAAACACCCAATGAACATATTTTACACTTTTTTAACTTGAGCATTTGTAATCTAATGTCTCTGCAGATCAATAATCTTCAAAAATATTTTGAATCTATTTTACTGTATACTATCATAGTAATAAGGTGTAAGATATTAACCAATAGATTATTATTTATAATTCATACAAATTAAATTATAGAACACATTTTTATATAAATATTTAACCTGAATATCAAGAATGATTGAAATTGGAATTACTTGATCAAAACTATACAGTTTAATAAAAGTACACACATACTCCAAAATTTTGGCAAATTTTTCTTCAGAAAGTTTAGGAAGTGAAAATTCTTATATCAGTTTAACTTTATTTTCATTTTCTTTGATGATGGTTTAATATATATGCATATACACATATATTTATCTGCATATATAAAGAACAGAAAGTTGATAGCTTATAATGGCATCAAAATCTTGTTTTACTCAGTGGCTCAGGAGGGTGAAGCAGAATAATCACAAGTTCAAAGCCAGGCTTAGAGACTTAGTAAGGCCCTAAGCAAATTAGTAAGACATATATATATAAATTTAAATTAGTAAGATATATATATATATATATATATATATATATATATATATATATATATACAAATACATATATAAATTTATGTAAAATATTTATTTATTTATTTATAGGTTGTATATATGGAAAAGGTATAGATAATGTCATATATGTATATATATATGATATTATCTATATTTTTCTTTTATTCCAAATGAGTATGTTCAGTGATTCAAATGTTTTATTATTTATACTGTAAAATATAATAAACTTGTGAATTTCTCCTCTATTCCTAGTCTTATAACTTTTTTCTCAATTGCAAAATTAGTTATTCCAATGTTAGTTATCCACACCTTTTTCTTTGATTTCACTTCTTTGATTCTAATTTTGTCATCTAAGTGTTGATTCTTCCGGATGCAGTGACAAACACCTGTAATCACAGCTGGTTGGGTGACCCAAAAAAAGGTTGAATCCATCTGGGGTTAATTATGGTATGTTATCAAGATCTAATTTGATTTTCAAAGGAAGCAAATTTGTTCATTGAAAAAATCCTCTTCTTTGTAATGAATTGCAATTCTCTTTATTTATTTATGTATTTATTCATGTATTTATTTTAAATATTTTTTAGTTGTAGTTGGACAAAATGCATTTGTTTTATGTATTTTTATGTGGTGCTGAGGTCTGAACCCAGTGCCTCATATGTGCTAGGCAAGCATACTACCACTGGCCACAACCCCAGCCCCTGCATTCTTTTTTTTTACTGTGTACATGAACATGTGTACACACTTGGACATGCACATTTGTATCCACATCTAAAGTAATATCTTCCCTAAGATTATTTGTTTGTTAGTTACCCATTTTTTAGGTTTTTAACATGAGTTGTTTATTTAAATGATCTAATTCAGAAGCTCTCAAGATTTATTATCTATTATCTCTATTTCAAATAAAATGTAAAAGCATTACTTTCATTAAAAGACTCAGTGAAAAACGATAAACTCTAAACCTGTTGATCTCCTAAAAGATGAGAGTAGAAAAGTGGTTAGGTAAGATTTAGAAGGGGTAGGGAAGTTGTCAATGGGAATACTTTTATAGTTAGAAGGAATAATTTCTGCAGTTTTATTGTAAACTAGAGTGACTTAGCAATAATTTATAAAGAATTGAAGGGAGAATTCTGAAGGTTCTTACTTTAAGAAATGATAAATATTTAAGAAGGATTTGTTGTTTACCGTGAATCTATGATTACACAATGTATACAAGTGTTTAAACATCCTATTATATCAATCAGAAATAAAATAGAACTAAAAAATCTCAAGTGTTATATTCTCCAATCTTGCACAACTCTTATAAATTAATTCTCAAATAATTGACATTTATGCAATAATTAGTTTTCCCATGTAGGAATAAGACTCTGAGGAATTATATAATCATCTAAGGAACTTAATAATTGCAAGAGTATTGCATCTATGGGACACAGAGAAAATAAATATTACTTTTGTCCTGAATTAAAATGAAAATGATGGTATGATTTATACTGCATTTCTGACATTCACCTTAAATTATTAGACAGTTTTTCTTCTCTGTGGACTAGGGATATCTCAGTGGCAAAGTGAGCTTGCAAACTCCAGGACAGATCTGAGTATTGATAAAACCATTTTTTAAAAAAAAATCAAATAAAATATAGAGAGAACACATTCGTTCTATTTGTCTTCATTCTGTTATGCACACTATACTCTCCCTCCCATTTTCTAATATTGATCACTTTAGTTAAAGTAGAAAACATTTTATATCATGGAAGTTATTGAATCATTTTGCTGAGGTAAATTTTAGTTTATTCAAGTTTTGAATGTTTGCTTTAGAACTGAAGGAAGAGGCATTGAATAGAAGGTTTCAAGAACTTAGCTAGGAACACTGGATGGTCAGTGATGTCAAGCAGAGCTCACTTTTCCTAACTGGGTGCTTCTGGGGAGTCCACCAGGAGGTCAGTGCCTTCTTTGGTTTTCATGCTAACTGTCTGAGTTCAAGACTGCTACAATTTCAGTTCTCAGGGTTCATGTGGCTTTCTAAACTTATATTGGCAGTAATTATAGATTTAGTGAAGAAAAAAAGTCAATGAGTGTAGGAACCATGGAATAGGATGCATTTTCCTTCTGAAAGGAAACTTCATGTGAGAAGTGAAAGTTTATCTGTGAAACACTATATTGATATAGGCAGGATGGTTGATAAGCGCATGCTAACTCAGGTTGTTGAACAAAATAAAGTTGAAAAGTAGTGTTATAATGTAATCATCAGTTATTTTTTTAAAAATATTTTTAGATATAGATGTGCACAATACCTTTCTTTTATTTATTTCTTTTAATGTGGTGCTGAGGATTAAAACCCTATCACTGAATACCACAGCCCTACCAGTTATTTCTTGCAAAGGTTATTTTTGAGCCCATTAAATGAATGAGGTACATTCTATGTGCCAGGTAGTTAGCAGTTAACAGGCAAGTGTTTTCATACGTTCAAGGGGGTAAGTGGTTCTTACAGTTGCCTGATTTATAGAAGATGTTAAAATAAATGTCATTATAAAGAAAATAAAAATAAATGTAAGATCAAAGAAATTTTATCACAGAATATATGTGTGTGTATTGACATTTGTATTTGACTTTTTGCAAATAATAATAACAGTTAATGTAAAGTGCTTGCCAATTTTTTCTGATCCTCATGCAATAAGTAACCACCATGTTTATACTAGCAACATGTCATAAAATATCTATAGGTTAGAATAAGTTTTTTTCCCATTTTCCTCACAACCTCTTATATGTAATTTTGTATAACAATGAGGGTCTCCTTGCATTTGCATGCAATTTTCCTTTTCTCTCCCTTTCCCTCCCACCTCATGTCTCTGTTTCATGTTAATCTTTTCCTCCTGCTCTTCCTCCCTGCTCTGTTCTAAGTTGTTCTCATTATATCAAAGAAGACATTTGGCATTTGTTTTTTAGGCATTGGCTAGCTTCACTTAGCATAATCTGCTCTAATGCCATCCATTTCCCTGCAAATTCCATGATTTTGTCATTTTTTGGTGCTGCATAATACTCCATTGTGTATAAATGCCAGATTTTTTTTTATCCATTCATCTACTGAAGGTCATCTGGGTTGGTTCCACAGTCTAGCTATTGTGAATTTTGCTGCTATGAACATCGATGTGGCAGTATCCCTGTTGTACGCTCTTTTAAGGTCTTAAGGCAATAGTCTGAGAAGGGCAATAGCTGAGTCAATGGTGATTCCATTCCCAGCTTTCCTAGGAATCTCCATCCTGCTTTCCAAACTGGTCACACCAATTTTCATTCCCACCAGCAATGTACAAGAGTACCCTTTTCCCCACATCCTCGCAAGTACCTGTTGTTGTTTGACTTCCTAATTGCTGCCAATCTTACTGGAGTGAGATGGTATCTTAGGGTGGTTTTGCTTTGCATTTCTCTGACTGCTAGAGATGGTGAGCAACATGTCAGAAAATATCTATAGGTTAGAATAAGCTTATGCTTGTTAGTATTTTTCCTAGTGTAATGATTCTGGTAGCACCAGATTCAAACTATAAAGAGCACTGTTTTTAAATAATAGACAATTATGAACAAATTTCCATTAGACTTTTAAGTTGGTTAATAATCATCTGCTATTTAAAAACATTTAGCTCAGATTTTTGTTTCTGAGGTTAAATACAAAGGTCTGCACACAAATCATTAAAAATTCCTGGGCCATTTTATATTTTTTGTTAACATAGCATTTTTTTAATTACTGTATCATAATCTTACCTGGAATTTAAATTTTAAATTTTAGTTTGCTTATACACTTAAATTATCCAGCTAAAATATTTCACAGAACATTTTCAAGAATATATTCTCATATAAATCATATGTGTTGTTAATTATTCATTAGTAAGCAAATATTACCACAATAATATTATGTAATATTATTTAGAGTGTGAAAGTATATAGAAATATTTTGAATTATATATATATACACACTCACACACCCATACACACATCACACATACACACAAAGCTTGAAAAAATAGTTTGGTTATCTATTGGCTAGGCAAATATAAATTTAAATAAATTTAGCCTCAAACTTGCCATGTAAATTAGAAATAGTTATACATAGTACTGATTTACTTGTCATTTTCTATGTAACTGTATTTTTACTACATGTCATATTCAATTATAACACTATGAAATTTGTAATCAGTATGAGCATATCATTAACAAAAATCAATAATACATTATTGCATTTCTGTGAGTTTACAAAGCTCCAGTCCTTCTTAGAAAAACTTACTACAGGCTTTGAAGGATTAATAAATTTAACGTATTACTGCAATGTGTTGTTGGGGTCCATTTCTAAGAAAATAGATATTTTCTAGATGGCATTGTAATACATCTCTAAAACTTTGATGAAAGTATGGAATGCAAGCTGGGCAAAAGAATAAAAACTACCTCAGGCATCAAGAACCACAGGAACTCAAGCACCACAGCAGCAAATTGTTGAATGAGCACTGCACAGTGCATCTTACCATACTCATGATAACCTGGGAGTTCACAGCTATCAGATTGAGGGAAGATTGAATAATAGAGAGTTTACAATTCATGTTAAGAGTGAATTGGACCCAATTAATGGTCTGCCCTCAGAAAATTAATGTTTTTAAGGTACACGTACAATAATATCCACATATACCCAAAATGAAAATTGTAATTTGTTATAACACAAAGACTATATAAGTCCTGTTACATTTTCATTTTTACATTTAATAATTTCATTTAGTTTACATGGCAATCTCTAGTCACATACTAGCTTACATATTTTTATGTGTTGTCAAATTCTTTTCATCAATTTCAATACTTAAAGATGAAACTAAACAATTCCATTATTATATTTTAAGAAATTACCACCATGAAGAATATAGACAGGAAATTCATCTTGTCCATAGTTTACTTTGCTTTCTTTGTGTATTCTCATGCAGTGCTTTTTATTTATGATCTTGAGAAAGCCATGGGAAGGTGAATTCACCTTGTTGCAAAAAAACAGAGAAATGTATTATAGAATGTTTAGTTGTTTCCTGGTGGTATCTTTTTCAAAAGGTATATGGAAATGACATTATAGACAATATCAAGTTACAGTTAAATATTTTTCTGTCAAAGAGAGAGGAGATTTCAGAAATATGAATCTGCTCCTCTTTGGGCCTATCTTGAATTCTGGCTCTTACACCCAGCCAACTGTCAGGCACAGATCTATGTAAACATGAGTTCCTCACGGGTGGGCCTGAGATCTTTCAATTCCAGTCTTTAAAGCTAAAGTTTCTTGACAGATGATATTTTAGGAAGACATCTCCTGAGACTTTCTCACTGTTCAATTAGGCATGTCTCGATTTGTATAGGAAAATCTCTGCATTTGCTCTATTGTTTCTTATAAGAGAGAGAGTGTGTGCTCCCAATGAATAGACACATTAAGATTTGCCTTTATAGAAAGTTTATCCATGATTGTTTAAACATGATATTTATGCATTATTATTTTTGTGGGATAATAAATTCAACATAAAGTATTCATTTCCATTTTAAAATTACAACCTTGGTTTCAGACTTGATAAGTGTATGTAAAATTTTCAAAAGAAAATATTTTATATAGAAGAAATCATGTAATACCTTGAATTTCAAAGAAGTTTCACATTTGACTGAACCATCATATGGAATAGAAAATATCTGAAAAGTCCAAAGTACAAAAACTACATGATAAAGGGTCCAGAATATGTAGGGATCTAAAACTATTTTTTTGTATGAAATACACTTAATGGTCTCTCCAATTTTACAAATTCATTGCTAGCTTATAAAACAAAAACTATTGAGTTACATTTACCTTTGAAGATGCAGAAAACACACAACAAAAGTCAGACAGATATTAAAATATTCCAGCCTTCCCATGAAATGATATTATTTCCATAAACTTTATTTAGCAAAATTAAATTCTTCTCTAATTATAGCTAAATATATTCACAAATCTTTAATGATAAATAATGATTTAAGAAATTTTAAAGAACTTAAGAGTACACTTAAGAAAAGGTCCTGAGTTATTGTAAAAAAATATTTTAATGCTGTTTTGTTTTAGGCTTTACATAATAAATTTGCAAGAGAAAAATAAATGCTTTTTCATAATGATATAATATGTACTTAAGAGTATGCAGCTTAATATGTGTTTCTTTGTAGTGACATATTTCTAATAGTAAAAAAAATTAAGAATATAAATACTTAAGTGATTCTGTTTTTGTATGTTTTAGGAAAGAAATAAATGTGATGAGCTTATAAGGGATATTATCTCTGAAGATCAAGTTCATATCCATGAAGAAATTACAACTAAAAAATATGAACTACTTTTAAAATGTCCAAGTTACATATTCAAGTTTCATTTAAACCTTTTTTTTTTCCTTTCTCTTTTTCTGGGAGAGCAAGTGATCCAGTATTTGCCTCTTAGGTAAATTGAATTACTAACCAGTAAATACAGTTCTCTGAATGTAATATTCTCAGTGGATTTGTATCAATTGTCTCGGGGCATTTTGGCATATGAGTTCCAGTCATGTAACATTGTGAAATAAAGAAAATTAAGTTCTAATAGATTATATCTTAAATTTGTTCAGTATATTTCTATAAAGCCACTTTGAAAATTTTTTTCCAACAGTATTGTGAAATAGATTCAGTTAACCCAAGATGTAGTTCTTTAGCACACAGAAAGGTGAAATCCAAATCCAAGATCATAATGTCATTTATGAAGCTAGAAAAATCTGTGCATGATGAGGCAGCACAGATTCACTCTGCTATATTGAGTCTGCAATTCCATTTTTTAAATTATGTAGCAAAGCAATATAAATGGGAGATACTAATCTTTAGAACATTTAAAATACCCCCGCTATCATTGTCTTGTAATTTTTAAGCATTTAATTCATTATAACATGCTACATATTAAAGTATGAATTACTAATTAATATGTGTATTTAAAAACTGAGATAAATGTAGAAATTCAATTACTAGGAGAGTTTTTGAAAATACAAGATATTATAATCTAGAATCTAAAGTGAAAATGTTTAAGCATAATTATTATATTTCCAGTTATATGAACAGTAAGAAATATCTTACCATTTTAGAACCCTTAAAGATAAAAATACATATTTCATTGAAACAGGATTTTGTTTTAGGGTACAATGTAACTAAGGATGAACTAGTATTATTTTGGAGAACAGAAAGATAAAAAATTTACCTTATGTAATATTGATTTTAGGAAATTTTGAAGAAATACTTTAAAAAGCTTAATTTCTTTTAAATTTTAAATGTTTCCTTCCTTTTGCCAAATTAAATGATCCTACTTTCCCTTGACTTATATTCAATCAAGAAGGTTAAGTGTTATTTTAAAACACATGAGCTTACTTATTAATTAAGAGGTATGAAAATGAAGAAAGCTATTATTTTAGATATTTGGATGGTAAAAATTGCTATTATGCAAAGGGATTTTATCTTAATTATTCTGGAAGATGATTCAATTTATTTACATTGCATATTGTAAAATTAGCATACATGATTTATTTATTCATATGATTATCTGGAAATAAATATTGAACTAAGAAAAGATTAAGTTTTAAAATTAAAAATTTGGCTCTTGCCCACTGAGTCAGTCTGAGTCAGGGGATAGGGGACTTTTCCAAAGAGCTTTGCAACTCTAGGCCACATAACTTCCCGATCAGGGAGATTATTGAGACCAGTGGAGGACAGAAAGCCAATCAGTGCATTTGCTGTGAAGAGGAGTTTCATCAGAAAATGGAGACATTCCTGATGCTTCTGAGGGAAGCCACATGGTCAAGCAAGGCCTGGACCCATCCTAGCACAAATGGCACTAGCAGATCTGAGAAGCTGCTGCAAGTTCCTGAGGACTCCCTAGGAAACTCAGCTGACTGTTAACAATAGATAGAAACAAAAGTCAGTTTGACTTGCTTCATCTTAAACACTTAGCAAAGACAGTCAAAGCCAAAACACAGCAATTCCTGGGCATTTTAAATCAAATAATAGTTAAATGTAACTTCCATAAATAAGTAACAGGAGGCTTCAAAAGAGATTCTCAGACAGGAATGCCTGATTACTATCAAAAGAATCTGCCAGTGTACTTTTTAGTTTAAGGCCTTTATTTCTAACCTACGCAGGTAGTCTTAATGTTTGCTAGTATGGTTATCCAGCCCTAAGTAACAGAATTAAATATTTCTCTATTAGACACAGAGGTCATACTAGTAAAAGGATTTTGCAAGCTCAGATGACATTAAGTTATTAAACTGTATCTTAAGGTCAAGGACATCTGTAACCCGAAAAGTTAAATGTTGTGTTTACACCCCTGACAATTCTGGCAATGTGACGAATATCCTTAAAGATTTACATGCTCAGATAGAAGCCATGTCCTCAGCAACTTTGTCATGGAAACAATATCTTAGCTTCTGGTTCTTGGTACTTCCTGGTGGAAAACATTGTTAGTCTTTGTCTTTGCCATCATACTAATTGGCATTATCCTGTGCTATGGGATTTATTGCTGCATCAATCTGGTTCCAGTACTAATGAATTCTTGTTTCTCTTATAGACCACCCATCACTCCAATGGCCTTCCAGTCTATTACTTCTCAATCAGACTTCTATCATGGACCCACTAAATAGACCCGATTTTTAAAGGGAGATTCCAAACTGCTTGCCCCACACAGTCCCTTTTCAGCCTGAAGAAGCCAGAAAGATTTTCTTCGCCCCCCTTGCTTACAGCAGTAAGGAGTTTCCAAATTAGAGGGGGGAATAAAGCCAGATTTAAAGTTAGGTAGTCAGTGTAGTCAGGTGAATCGGGTCTAATATCGAGTGAAATCTAAAATGGAGGCCATGCTGGGAATGACTCAGGGATATCACAGGACAATTCATGGAATGTTAATGAAGTCCTGAAAAGGAACTAGGCCAAAGTCCACCTCAAAGAAATGTTAATGGAGCTCGGGAAACAACCCCCAACAGATTTGGAGATAGCCCATCCTAGAGAAATGATAAGCCCATCCCAAAAGTTGATAATTGGGTCCACCTGTGTCCTAACCCCTTCAACCTATATTCCATCACCAAAACTATAAAAAGGGGAAAGAACAGCCCTTCCACGGATTCCCACCTTTTGGGTCCCCTTCTTCCTCCGGGAGAAGTCTTTTCTGCTGTCCTTTAACAAATTTGTAATTTCTACTCTGAAAAAAAAATTCATCTTGTAATAAGCATATTTTGTTACTAATGACGTACATAACAGATATTTAAAGAGATTGTATGCAATACATATATTTGGGACTGGGAGTATACCTCAGTGGTAGAGCACTTGCCTAGCAATTGTAAGGCCTTGGGTTCAATCCTCACCTTCACAGAAAAGGAAAAACAACCACAACCAATTATTCTCTAACACTTTTGTCCATATGTTTGTGAGTATAATATAACTTGTATTTCAAATGAAGGGTTGTGTTTCTTATTTAAAGGAATGAGTAGTTTCAAGTTTCCAGTATCAAAGATGACTTACAGGTAGACATGTTTGTCATTGCCATGAGAACTGGTTGCCTTTTTCACTACCCTAGAATAATATGTTAAGTGGAAAATACAATATAAACTGAGTATTTGCCCAGGTCCAAGTATGAGTTAAAGGTTTAGAAATATTTTATTGTCAAAAAGAGTACAAATTGTGAAATGTCTAATAGTTTGTAGGTTGTTCAATTTATTAAAATTAGATTTTAGGGTAATAATAAAAGCAACTATCCTTTGAAACTAACTATGAGTGCCAAGTACCTTGCAAGCAATATTGTATTTGAGGTTTACAACACCATTGTCTAGAGAGCTGCGTTCCTTGTTAAGTAGAAGAGGCAGAGATAGAATTCAGACTCAGAAAAAGCATAACTCTAAAATGCAAACTTTCAACCCATGTACTATATTCCCTTCTGATCCCCAAAGGTGTTTTTTATTTGATTACTAAAAACTAAATCTATTCCAAGTCTTAATTTACTTTTAATTGTATTAATTTTTTTTTTTGAAAGGGAATATTCTTATTACAAAAGTAGAACATCCTGTGAAGTCTATTAAAAAAGTAAATCAAAGAAAAAATTAATTACCATAGTCATAATACTCCCAAATTAATTCATTCAATAACTGTAAATTCTGTAGATTTTTTAACATTAGGTATCTGTAAGCCCACATAGCCAAAGACTAGTGATGGTATTCTTCTATCTAAAACTTAGACCCTAAAATGTGAAGGCATTAAGATTAAATGATGCCTCCCTGTTGTTATATAGCAAGTGATAATGTTAAGTGTAATGTTTAAAAAATATTTTTTTTCTGATAACATTATAGTTTATTAAATGTTCATGTTGTCATTTTTTACAACATAACTGATAATAGTTCATGGTATTCCAGTAAATAAGTAAGTATTTTAACACTTAGTTTCTTTAATTTTTTTTTACCAACTATTGGAGTTTAGTAAAATTTTACCATGTTTATTTTTGTTTAAACTTGAATCCATGTACTTATGCATTATGCATGCCTACATGATTACAGGAATGCATTCCTTCTTTCTTTATTTATTTTTTTGGGGGGTACCAAGGATTGGACCCAGTGATGCTTAACCACTGATCCACATACTCAGCCCTTTTTTTGTATTTTATTTATAAACAGGATATCACTGAGTTGAGTTGCTGAGGGACTCGCTAAATTGCTGAGGCTGGCTTTGAACTCAAAATCATCCTGCCTCAGCATCCCAAGACTCTGGCGTGTACCACTGAAACCAGCTACATGAATTTATGTACAAGAGACCACATTGCAGTTAAATTCTCCAGGTATATTAAACATATTACCCTTAAAGTAATTTTTATGTAGGCAATGTGTATATATATATATATATATATATATATATATATATATATATATATATAAATTATTTTAAAGAATTTTATATATAATTGTATACAAACATATATAGGTATAATAACTTGAAAAACAAGATACTTCTTTCCACCCTTTATTAAGATTATAAGATGATGGAAGAGGATTTCCCTGTAGAAAGTAAAAGGTCTCAGTATTCATATTTTTCAGGAATACCACCAAAGGAATTTTGAAGTAAGAACGCTAACAATGTGTAATGATTTTCAGTCTATTGAGAAAACAGTGGACTGAGCAAGACTATATAATAGCACTATTTTAGAGTAGAAATTTTTTTTGAGCCATTTATTCACTCAAAGAAACTTGAGAAAATAATACATTTTTTGCCTTAGAGAATTCAAAAGATGTGTTTTCTACTGTGCTGATAGTATGATACTATTTTCACAAATTAAGAGCCCTCAATAGAGAAATGGCCCGACTCTCTAACTACTGTCAATGGTAATAGCTCAAGATCAACTACTTTAAAATTAAAATGACAATTTATTTTTTCAGCTCTTCTCTCCTGTTTAATTGGCATCTATTCAAAAATTCCATACATGGGCCAAATTATTTATTTACCTAGAAACACATTCTGCAATGAATTTACACTGGAGCCTTTTAAAGTGAGTTGTGGTGCAGAAAATTAGATGTCTCCTGGGTAAAACATTGTGATTTTCAATAAATGCAATGGTAGATTGGTAACATCAGTTTTTAACATTTTTGAAAGAAAATTATTCATGCTGTTTCTCTGCAGTGTTGAACTTTGAGGATTCCTATAACCATTTGACCTTATGTTACATGAAGCTGACCCAGATTTGCATGCAGTGAAAAAACATTTTGGCTCAGACAGCAATCACTAAACTCACATAACTGAATAAATTGGTTGTTCAGTAAAAAGTCTTGGTTAAATTCCTGTATATTGAGAGATTGGGGTTTTGATGCTATGTTCAGCTTGTTAGAAAAGAAAGATATATAAACTTAGTATTACTACATAAACAAAAGCACTATTTTACTCAGGTATTAATTGCCTGAAACTTTTGTTCAATTGATTGGTTTCTATAGATAGTAACAATTAGATACCTAACCAAGCCAGTAACTATAGATAGTACCTGAATTTACAAGTGTTATCTTTCTGAAAAAATTATGGCTTTCTTCTTATACTGTATTCAATGAGTATCTTGCTTTAGGCTAAACAGTCATAGTAGATGATTTATACATTAGAATTTTTGATTGAAAAAATCTGGGTCAAATCACCATTTCACCCAGCTATTGCCCTTCTTGGACTATTCCCTGAAGACCTTAAAAGAGCTACTACAGGGATACTGCCACATCAATGTTCATAGCATCACAATTCACAATACCTGGACTGTGGAACCAACCCAGATGCCCTTCAATAGATGAATGGATAAAAAAATGTGGCATTTATACACAGTGGAGTATTACTCAGCACTAAAAAGTGACAAAATCATGGAATTTGCAGGGAAATGGATGGCATTAGAGAAGATTATTCTAAGTGAAGCTAGCCAATCCCTAAAAATCAAATGCAAATGTCTTCTTTGATTTAATGAGAGCTACTAAGGACAGAGCAGGGAGGAAAAGCAGGAGGAAAAGATTAATATTAAACAGAGACATGAGGTGGGAGGGAAAGGGAGAGAAAAGGGAAACTGCATGCAAATGGAAGGAGACTCTCATTGTTTTACAAAATTACATATAAGAGGTTGTGAGGGGAATGGCAAAAAAACAAGGAGAGAAATGAATTACAGTAGCTGGGGTAGAGAGAGAGGAGGGGAGGGGGGATAGGAGAGGATAGGAAAGGTAGCGGAATACAACAGTTACTAATGGCATTATGTAAAAATGTGGATGTGTAACCGATGTGATTCTGCAATCTGTATTTGGGCTAACAATGGGAGTTCATAACCCACTTGAATCTAATGTATGAAATATGATATGTCAAGAACTTTTTATTGTTTTGAACAACCAATAAAAAAGAGAAAAAGAAAGAAAGAAAAAAAAAGAAACACCATAATGTGGTGAAAATAAACTAACAAACATTGTTGAAATAGTAATACTGAATGGAGAAAGAATTTTAAGTATGACTAGCTTCATAATAACTATAAGTTCAAACTATGGTGATTTTTGTTTTCATTAAAGAAAAAGAATGACTGTTCTTTATAGGTATAGCATCTCTGTGGTTCTTATTAACTACTATATAATAAAATTACAAATTATTGTTAGTTATACAATATTTTTATACATGTCCAAAATCATTATACATGTCCAAAATAGATTTTTCACATTTAAAGTACTTTATACACAATAATGATTTTTAATCACTTCCCACTGAAGAAAACGATCACTATCCCCTTATTTTAGTGATTAGACACAGAGAAGTTTACCTTCTTGCTTATTGACACATGAATATAGAGACAGAGGTCAGAGTATTCATCTAGATTTGGTTCTCATTCATTCTTGGCAAATGTCTGTAGTAGTTTGTTTGTTGGGTTTTTTTTTTTTAATATTTACTTTTAGTTTTTGGCGGACACAACATGGGGTGCTGAGGATCAAAACTGGGCCGCCCGCATGCCAGGGAGTGCTGTACCATTTGAGCCACATCCTCTCTTGGGTGGCTTTTTAATGCAGTGCTGGGTGTTCAACCCAGTACCTCACGCATGCTAGAGAAGTGCTTTACCTCTTATCCATAACCCTAGTCCCCAAAGTCCTTTACTTATTTTTTGGGGGGGAGGAGAGTGTGTGTGTGTAGTACATGGGATTGAATCCATGGCCTTAATCAGCAAAACAAGCACTCTACTGACTAAGCTATATCCTCAGCCCTGATGTATAGTATTTTAACAGTGACAATGGAGCAGCCTGTCATTCAGCCTTTGATTCTGCGCCCACTTGGCTCAGGTTGGAGGCAGGGCATGAAGCCTTGACCAATCAGTCTCTTTGGTGAGAACTGTCCAACCCTCATGCAGCTGGTGATGAGGGGGAGGGCGTCCACAATCTTCTGTTCCCTTGGTGTCTGGAGCCCACCATTTTTTCAATCTTTTTGTAGGCTTCTGTCCTGGATCCAAGCCCAGGTGTCTGTGCTATGCAGAAACTGAAAACAAATCACAGGGAGAACACTGAGAACACTGAGAGCCAGGAAATGGTAAGTGTGCCTTGTTATCTTGAGACTGGATAGGAAGGTGGCTTAAAGGTGACAGAAGTGGCAATGGTGGAAACTGGTAGTCATGGCTAGGGAGTCCTCATGGTCCTCTCCAGAGTCTTGTGGCCAGAGGGTCTCTCTGTGGTAACTTAGTGTTCACCTCCCTCTGACTAGTCTAGTGAGACTTAGATCAGCAGTTGAAAACCTGGGCATTTTGTTCCTTAATTGTAAGGTGTTTCCAGCTTTTTTCTAAAGCCCTTTGTGGGCTTCCATGTCCCATGATTCCAGCATGTCTCCAGAAAGCATAATGAATACTGAGATAATTACCAGGAGAGAACCACAACTACATTTGTTGTATTCAAGCATGAGAGAGGCTGCTGATTTTAGGGCTTGTTACTCATGAGGGTTTGTTTATTTGTTTGTTTATTATTTTTTTGTGTGTGTGCGTGTTTGTTTGTTGTTTTCTTTTTGGTACCAGAAATTCAACCCAGAGGTGTTCATCCACTGATTCACATTCCCATCCTTTTTTAATATTTTTATTTAGAAACAGGGTCACTTTGAAGTTTTTAGGGCCTCACACATTTGATGATGATCGCTTTTAACTCATTCTCTTCATGAGTCCTGAGATTTTTAAATGTAGCAGAAGCAGTATCTCAAATCCAGAACAAAAACCTGAAATCCAGAACTTCAGCTTATCTCTCCATAGGTCTCAGAATAAACCCTTAGTTTTGTAACTCTCTGTTCACATATCCAAAACTAGGGTTCTCTGTTCACAGAGAATAAGTTTAATAATGACCATGTAATGCAGATAATGGGCCTCACTCAAAGACACCTGGTGGCTAACTGAAAGATGTTAATGAGCACCATTAAGGCCTTTTTCAAAAGTAAAAGACCTTGAATCCCACTTGTGGGAACACCTTCTACAATGTCCTTTGTCCCAGGAGTGATTCCTTATTGAATTTGAAGGAAAAAGGATGGGTCACAGAAAGAATAAAAGTGAACCCATATGGTAGTCAGGATGCCTTTTCCAAAGCCTATTTTAAATGCATTATGCTCCCTGTTCTGCCCAAAACCATCAGTAAACTTCTAAGATGGCACACAAAAATGATTTTTTTTCTGATATCAATCCTCATACAACATGGTGGCCGTTCTATTTCTTCTTGCTTAAATAATTTTTTTTTCTTCAAAATTTATGAAAGAAGCACCCAGATTCATGGAAAACTGAGAAATTTTGGTTCATCTAAAAACTCCACTTTCAGCATTATTAATCATTATTTCCCCATGTTTTATTTCAAATGTATGCATCATTTATAATGTTTTTCTTCAAGAACTGGAGGGCATTTTTAAAAGATTTTCATTTATCATTCTGAGATTTTCACATGAGAAAAAAGCAGAATAATATTAGGTGACATTAAAAAGAATGAATCTCTCCTAAATGAGGTTTATGTGTCCCATTTAAAATTTTTTGAAAAACTCTAATGGGTCATCAGTTGAGAGTGTATTTATTTATTAATTAATTTGTTTATTTACTTATTTATGGTCAGACCATTTCATTAAAATAACCCACAGAAGGGGCTGGGGTTGTGGCTCAGTGATAGAGCACTCGCCTATAACATGCAGGGTCCTGGGTTCGATCCTCAGCACCAAATAAAAATAAGTAAATAATAAATAAATTAATAAATAACCCACAGAAACATCCCAAACATTTCAAGAAACGCTTTTATTCTCGTGTGGTAGGAAAAAATAGAAGTGGGACTAACTTGAATTTAAATTACATGCAAGTTCAATCTTTCTCTCCCTCTCTCCCTCTCTCCCTCCCTCCCCGCCCTCTCTCTCTCTCTCTCTCTCTCTCTCTCTTTCTCTCTCTCTGTATTGAGGATTGACCCTAGGTCCTCATACTTAGAAGGCAAGCACTCTACAAGCTGAGCTATTTACTCAGTCCCATTTTTTGGGGGGGAGAAACCAGGGATTGAAGTCAGGGGCACTCTACCACTGAGCCACATTCGTACCCCTATTTTGTATTTTACTTAGAGACAGGCACTGAGTTGCTTAGTGCCTCACCATTGATGAGACTGGTTTTGAATTCATTACTTTTATTTCTCAGTCTTGAAAACAGCTGATATTACAGGCATGCACCATTATGCCTTGCCAACTTCAATATTAAGGGCTAAAGTACAGGCAAATTAGATCAAAGTCCATGTCAATATCTTGGTACTATATATATAAAGGTGTTGATAGACCTTATGTTTTATTAACTTATATGTGGAGCTGAGAATTGATTCCAGTGTCTCACATGTGTCAGACAAGAGCTCCACTGAGCTCCAGTCCTAGCCCCCTGGAACATATTTTATTGGGGATATTGGAGATTGAACTCATGAACACTTCACTACTAAGACAAATCCCTAGTATTTTTGTTTTGTTTTGTTTTTTACTTTATTTTGTGAAAAGATCTCACTGAGTTTTTTAGCACCTCGCTTCTGCTAAGGCTGGTTTTGAACTTCTGATAACTCTTTCTCAGCCTCTTCAGCAACTGGGATTACAGGCTTGCACCCACACACCCAACCCCTGCTACATTTTTAATACCTGTTATAGGTAGATTTTAACCAGTAGCCTTAACTTTTTTCTAATATATATTTGATTTGAATACATAATAGTGAAACAGATTCTATTTTTTATCTCCAACACTGCTTTTGGTTATGATAGTGTCTGAGTTAAGATTCCCCATTAAAGAATTTACTGTGTGTTGTGTTCTCATTCTGACTTTCCATATGACCTAGTTCTGAGTTTTAGAATATCTGAAACAAGGTTCTCAGAGATTCCAAATTTTTTGGAGTATTTAGAAAACACCACTATCTGAGTCTTGCATTCTAGGTACCAGTTTGAATTTTAAGTATGTAGCTTCTGAAGGGATGGACTAATTGGATGCATTGCAACTGGAAGGCATTTTCTGATATACTTTCTATCTAAAAGGTACTTCATTTGTTTCCTTTTATTAGATACTGTGAATAAAGTTACAATAAAAATAGATGTGTGGCAATATATTTAGCAAAAGGATTCCAAATTTTTTACATATACACCCAGAGTTATTATTAGCGGATTGTATGGCATTTTTTAACCAAGAATTATGATTTATATTTTTTTATTTATTTAAATAATGGAGATTAACCCCAGGGAATTTTACCAGTGTGCTACATACCCAATCTCCAACACTTTTATTTATTGATTGATTTTTGAGAGAGGGTTTCACTGGGTTTCTTAGGACATTGCCAAGTTCTTGAGGCTGGTCTTTAACTTGAGAAAAAACCCCCTAGTTATCTACCTCTTATTCTCCTAAGCCACTGGGAGTACAGGCATGTACGACCTTGCACTTCTACCCCAAGTTATTTCTAGTGGATTATGTGCATTTTTGTTTAGGGCTTTTAAAGAATCTTAACCCTTTTATAAATGATATTTATTAAATTTATTTAAAATATATTTATTAAATGTATTTTAAAATGTCACCAACATTTTTACGTATTTGTGTACTGTGGAATCCCTATTAATTATGAGATATTTGCTTGGTTTTGTATGGTTTGGTGCTGAATATTGAACCCAGAGTTGCATATCACTGAGATACATCCACATTCTTTTTTATGTTATATTTTGAGACAGGCTCTCATTAAGTTGATTGTAGCCTTGTTATGTTAATGAGGCTGTCTTTCAACTAATAATTCACCTGTTTCATTTTCCATAGCTTCTAGAATTTCAGGCATATGCCACCAGGCATGACAATTTTTGTTTTTTATAATAGCCATTCCAACAGAACTGCATAGGCTGCAGACAATTTTTTGATTACTGCATTAAATCCCTGAGGCAGTTTATGTGAAATAGCCAGTGTAGTAGTGTTGAGTAAAGATTAGCAAGGATTGTGGAATATGATAGACATTATTATCTAAAGTACATGTATGGGGCTGGGGATGTGGCTCAAGTGGTAGTGCGCTCACCTGGCATGCGTGCGGCCGGGGTTTGATCCTCAGCACCACATACAAACAAAGGTGTTGTGTCCGCCAAGCACTAAAAAATAAAAATATTAAAATTCTCTCTCTCTCTCTCTCTCTCTCTCTCTCTCTCTCTCTCTCTCTCTTTAAAAAAATAAAGTACAAACATGAAGACAGGAATTGATGTGAACATGCTTTATATACAAACAGAGGTATGAAAAATTGTTCTATATGTGTAATAAGAATTACGATGCATTCTGCTGTCATGTATTTAAAAAATAAAACAAATAATATTTATATGTATTGCTTAGAATCAAACTCAGTGCTTTTGCACATGCTAGCAAAGTAGTCTACCACTGAGACACAACTCCAGTCCATGTAACCAGCTTTTTATACTCTCTTTGTAGTAATCAGAAACAACTTTAAAGATTGAAATTGCATTTATATCACTTTTGCTAGTACAGTAATGCATTACTAACTAAAATTATTCTTAGTATTTTTTAAAAATAATCTAATGGATGATTGTTATTTCTTTCCAGAGACTATTTTATCACTTCTTTAGGCCTTGGTGAAGGGCCTTTTTTTTCAGAATATAGATGTCTTCTATTATCAAATGGGTCCATGCTAAGTGTGTTGAAAATAGTGATTCTAAAACTTCACACAATCTACACATTTCCAAGACTATAGAAGAAAGGGAAAGACAATATTCATAACCAAGAAACCATTTCCATTGGAAGCATAGTATCAGTGTCCAACGTGGAGTATAATCCAGGTCTTTCAGTGGTAAGGTTGTTTAAGAACCATAACCATAGGTTTTGGGGATCCTCTAAAGTATACTGAATGGCTTTAAATCATTACTCTTCTTCAAAATAAAATTTCTGCTACCTACTTAAAAATAAAGCACTATGAATGAGAAAGGTGAATGAGACATAAGTTCTGTGGAGGTACTGAGGTTGACCTTTAATTATAGTTCATAAATAGTCAAATAAGAAGGGCCTTAGGATGGTCTCATCTTTTCCAACACATGATATGGAATACTCAGATGAACTGACATGAAATAATGAAAATGCATTTCAGGAAAGTGATGTCACAGAAATTTTCAGGGTAGAATCTTGGAAATGTGGGAAAAATATATTCATATTCATATGCATTTCTATAGAAAAAAAATAAGTGATAAGTACATGAGTAGGGTAAATTCAGTATGCCTCATGCATTGCAGGTTGAAGGTAATGATAAAGTAATAACTGAGGAGATCCAGAACTCTATAATTGTGGGAGACATTAATAGCAATTTAGAAAAAAGAAAATATAGTTAAATCCCTTTAGATTTGCCTCGGTCCTCTGTTCCTCTAATGAATTTGATTCTGTCAAATGAGATTATGTGGGTATGGTTCTCTCTGAATTTATGTTTTCTCTTGTTTTTAGGATTTTGTCAGCTATGTCATGTAAAGCCCTGTCTAAACTTTCTTTGGGGGATCTTTTACCTCCTGTTCTGGACTGCAGAGCAGAGATCCACCTCACTCATTCTGTGCAATGAATTGACTTTTGTAAGTCTTTGCCAACAATGGTTGGAAGAACAAGCATATTGGAGGGTCTTTCATATCCTATAATATGGTTGTCAAACCTTGTGGTTTAAAAGGTAATTACTTGCTATGTTAGCAACATCTTCCCTATGAGAAGGGCTTACCTATATTGTTTGGTTTGGAAGCCCCGTGAACACAGAAGAGAAGCATTTATGCTCACAAACAAAGGAATGCCAAGAGCCATTAGATGTGAGAAAATACATAAAATGAAATCTTCTCTTAGAGCTTTTAGAGGTAAAAAGTTCATTTTTGTTTTCTATAAGAAAACTAAAATTTCTCTTTGGCCTGACAATATTTTGATGTTTTAAACTTGCTTGCAATTTCTACCTATGTTTTGAATTCACTTATGCCTGGCAATCCCTTACCAGATAGCAACCCTCTCTAAAACCTTACTGGTGCCTCATAAATTCTGGCTCCCACTGACCCAATAACAATTCTCTCTAAATCTCAGTGGCAGCTCATAGATTCTAAGTCTGGAGCTGAATTAATTCCCTCCCTTGAAATTTAGCCATGTAGATCCTTAACCTGCTATCTGCCTTTATATTATGATTTTCAAAATCTTGTTAGCTTTAAGTACCTTAGCACCCACCTCCTTTGTAACAATTTGTGCTGTAAAAATATTTTCCTGAAGATCTGGGGGATGATCTCTAGCATGGGGTCTTGTAAGAGACAGTCCTGGCCAGCTTTTGTCTACACAATACAATCTTGATTTAATTTGATTTAAAATTGGAGTTGGTCGTCTTTACTTTGTGTTTTGGTTTAAGATTAACCTTTTTTTTTAACTTTACTGTAAATAAAACCAAAGAACACAACAAAACTCCTGTTAATGAGCCAGGTGCATAAGAATAGTCATTCATTACTGAAAGCACAGTATTCATTATAGAAATGATATAAAAGATCTCTCAAATATCAAGAGAGTTTAGGAGGTAGAAATTTTATTTCTTTCAGAATATAGGTAGTAAAATAGTACAAAAGAGAAAATGTGAAGCATGAATATATTAAGTAATATGCAAAAAAGTCACCAAAATATTTATTACAAAAAATCATATCTACAGAAATGGTTCAAAGAAGCTGTCTTTTTGTCAGGAATAAACATTTGGATAAGAATGGAAGTTTTGGTTCTCTTTTTAAGTAGTTTTACTCACGGTGAATTATCTTTACACTATTTCTGCATTTTACTTGTTGGAACTAATTATAATTCATATATCTTCAAAAAAGGTACTGAGTGCAGAAAAATATTATTGCTCATGTTTGAATCACCTACATTATTTGACCTTTCCCTTTTTAAACCAAAAATCTGCATAAAACCATCTCTTAATAAATATCTCTATCTCTGTATATTAGCAGCAACTGAGTTATAAAATTTGCTATGATAACTTGTCTCTTCATGTACTTAAAGACTATGAATTTGCTGCTTAGCACTTAGTTATAATTCTCTATGGTGTTCTCTAGTTATTTTTGTGTCTATGTCTTATACCAAGCTCTTAGTATGTGCCTTAATTACTCTGTGTAGCAATGTAGGATTTATGTCTTATTTGTGACACTTTGTTTCCAGAACTGTGTCTAAAGGGAAATATTTACAAAATGATTATCGAGGAAAAAAATCTATTTAGTATTATATTTTATTTTATATTTATTTATATGTTTATGTATACATATTTTATTATTTAGAAACACACTTTGATCTGAAACTATAGTGCTACTAGTGTACATTAGCTTGAATTGGTTGTGAGAAACAAACTAAAAAGTCATTTCTCTGTGTTGGTTGGTGATTTCTGGAACCTCAGGAACGTAGTGAATAATGGCAGAAATAAGTAACTCTCTAGTTTGAGACAGAACCACCAAACTAGATGATGTTTTGCTCCTGCTTTCTATCTTGATCATTGGAATCATAACTTTAAATATACATGGAAGACTTTTGGAATTCTGTACTGTTACTTCTTTTAAAAAAATCAATGAAAGTGAAAAATAATGCAGGAAAGATAGATAATTAATTTCAAACTATTCATTTGTTAAAATAAATAATTTTTTTTTATCACCAGAAATTCTGAAAAGTTAGAAAAGGTGAAAGCTTTAGAAATAGCCTAAGGCAATTTCTCTTTTCTCAGGATAGTAGACTATGTTTCTTTTTTCTCAGGACATTATACTATGTCTCCAACTCATTCCTCTATAGAATTGTACTGTGTGCAAATATTGAAAAATAAGTGCTAAGATGCCCCACATGGCTTAGAAGTTTAAAATCCTGACAGAAGCTCAAATCTGCCATTTTTCTACTTCACAGAATACAAAATCTTTAATTTATAAGCTTCACAAACATTTGAAGAAGTGTAATTCAAAATGACCTAAAAAATGAAAAAATCATTGAAGGATGACCCATTGAACATGAGGACTTATAATATTGAAGCCCTTATATTAAATGCCTTCTTATCATTGTCAAAATTTTCCATGTTCATATTATCAATATATTAATCAAAATTTTTATGCATTTAATAACAAATATCAAATTTCCTATTTTATTCTGTCTTTTTAAAAATTAGTAGTAATCAATATTAATAATTTAATGCTAATACTTTTAAAGTATGAAATATACTTTAAAAGCTATGGCTATAGCAAGTGAAAAATCCAGCCTAATTTTCATTTAAGACTGGAAGCCATCTCATCACAAAGGCATGAAAAGTTAATTTCGGCTTCATTATAAATTACCTTGATTTGTAACCTTGCTTGAAATTCCTTCCAGTGCCTTGAACTCATCCATGTCTGGTTTTCCCTGATGAGATAACAACCCTCACTGAAACTTTAGTGATGACTCATAAATTCTGGCTTTCCCTGACCAAATAAAAACTCACACTGAAACTTTAGTGGTGCATCATAAATTCTGATGTTGTTATCTAAATTTACTCCCTAAGTGCTGAACCATTTAGACCATTAACCTACTACCTGCATTTGTATTATGCTTATGAAAATCCTGTTATTCGTGTAAGTTCTCAAGACACGCCCCTTTTGCAACCTTTTGTGCTATAAAACTACAGTCCTAGAGAACTGGAATGGTGTCTTCTTTTCCCATGGGTTCCAGGAGAGACTGTTATGCTCAAATATGGGACCCCCAAAAGACCACCAGAGACCAAGATCAATGTAAGCACCAAAGAGATGTTTATTGCAATCTAGCTCAGTCCTCCACACATACAGCAACTGGTGGCTTAGAGGCCCTGAGCCCTGGGTTAGCAGTTTTATAACTCTTTTGGAAGGCAGGAACCCCACATACATCATAGCATCTCTTAGCAAATCATCACACACCTTGGGAAAATCATAAACAACTGTAAAACATGATTAGCATATTCACTGGTGGGAACAAGTTGGGTAAGTGTGATTAATTAGTACAAGATGGGTATTCATTTGAACAGACTGGCTTAGGCCACAGGGAGTGTATGCTGAATTGTATGGTTTTCCAAAATGTTATCAACCACCATAAACTACTGTAAGGGTCATTTGGAATCCCAGGAATTTTCCCTGCTTCATGCTGATTGGTGGCTGCTAAGGGGTTGCTATGGATCCCCACCTAGCCTGACTGAGTCACAGACACAAGGCCCAGCAGATGTCCTCTGTTATTTGTAGATAAACAACTCAGCAGGTTGGGTATGAGACTAGGAGTGCTCTGTGTGTCTTTCAAAGGACAAGAGTCAAGCCCCCTTCATTCAACAGTCTTTGCTCTGATGTAGAGGCTGGTCTCTCACCTTATACCTTATTGTTTTTTTATGCATTTTTTTTAGCTGTAGCTGGACACAATACCTTTATTTCACTTATTTATTTTTATGTGGTACTGAGTATTGAATCCAGAGTCTTGCACATGGGAGGTGAGCACTCTACTGCTGAGCCACAATCCCAGCCCCTTATGTCTTGTTTTTATTGGGCATTTTTACTTTAGGTGGTTTCTTCCTGGTTCAAACTTCAATCTGTCACCTAAAAAGAACAGAGATCAATCAATCAATCAATAAAATTTTATAATTATTGTCATCATTTTATATTAATTTCTGAATAATATACAAGCATGTGTAATTCATAAGCTGAAATGACTTTATATGTAAGTTTAAATTTAAAGTAGTTCCCACTTATGGGAAAACAACCTTTTCTTAAAATATCAGCAGCCTGAGACACTGGGGTACATTTCTCAGATTAAAAAAAAAAAAAAAAAAAAGCAGCACTCAATGACCTGAGAATCTAGCCCTTATTCTTGCCTGGAATGGATAATATTCCCTGTCACTCAAAAAAGGGCTCACTTCTCTTAGATCCAATGTTCATGATCTGAAGTCCCTTCCAATCAGGAGAATTTTGTGGGAACTGTCCAATCCTGTGTGTCATCAGGGAGTAGGAGGGTGGGCTTTCCCTTCTTATCTCCTGAGTCCTCCATTTTTGCCATCTGTAGTCTCATACTTCAGAGTCACAGGTTTTTCTGCTATGCAGGAATTGAGGATCCCAAGTAGCCCTACTTCTGAGAACCAGGAAATGGTGAGTGTGCATTGGCCTAGCAAGGGAGGCTGGGGGAGGAAGACTATTGGAACAACAAGACTGGCTGTGTTGAAAACAGGAGCTAGCAGATTGGGACCCTGGGAAGTCTCTGGAGTCTGCAGGCTTAAGTCCTCCACTGGGCCACTATGTCCTAAGTCCTACTGGCCAACCAGGTGGGGAACATGTCACTGGCAGAGACTCTTTGCTGCCTTCCTTATGCTCAGAGGGCATCCTCAGAATCTGCATAAAATACTATGTGGCAGGTGTGTTCCTGCAGCCCAGTGTCTTACCTGATGCTGGAGATTGACAGGATTAAATAATTATCAAAATCAAATCTCCAAGGGCAATTTTCCTGCAGGAGAGGGGCTGTCATTTTGTCATTATAGTACCTAATTTCCTTTTGGTCTAGCTAATTTTCATTTTGACATTCTTTTATTTTTACTTTCTTCATTATTATTATTTTGTAAAAGTTAGGTGAACTCAGGGATTCTTTACTACTTAGCCATATCCTTGGAAGTGGAGTCAGATTTACAGATAGGTAGTTAGTGTATTTAGGTAAATTGGGTCTAATAGCCAGTAAGATCAAGAATGAACACCATATTGAGGATGGAGTCAAGAATAAGGGGAATTGAAAATGTCCCCAAGGCCCTGAGCCCATAGCAAGAATATTTTAATTGAGCAGCTCACAGCAAACATGAGGATGCTAATCCAAACCTCTTTCCTGACCAGATTACTCCTTCAGCCCACCTGTCCTCCACAATTTGGGTCTTCCCACCTACATTTCAACACTGCAAGATAACATAACAAAGGACAGGAATGTGATAGGAATGAGGGATAGCTGAAGGAAGACCTTAGCTATAAAAAAGCTAAAAAGACCTTAGTTTAAAAAAAATACCTTTCATGGATTCTACCTCTTTGGCCCCTCTTTTTCTTCTTGCGAGAAGTCTTTTCTACTGTCCTTTAATAAAGCTTCTACTTTTCGCTCTAAACCTGCCTTGGCACAGTTCTCTGGTGATATACTTCAGCATTTGGGAAGCAAGGACTCTTCACCCATAAACAGCCATAACAGGTTTAAATTTATTTTGAGAAAGGCCCTAGCTAAGTTACTGAGATTATTTTTGTTATGGTTTGATTTATCTAGAATTTTCTATTGCAATAAATCATACTGTTTTTACATATATATGTGTTCATATGGGGATCTTATTTATATTGTGATTCTTTGATGATTATTGTAATATTATAATTTCACAACATCTATGAATAGTAGGTCATGATACGTTCGTTTTTTGCTCTTATAATTGAAAAGATTTTTGACTAAAGTTACATATAACTTTGAAGATGAATTTTTAAAATTTATGCTTATTGCATTATTGCTGTATTTAATAGTCAGGTTTATTTTGACATAACCGTAAAACATGGAATATAATTTGCCCCCCTTAGGTATCCAGTAGTTCCCTTTTGCCTATTCTCCTATTTTCTTCTATCTTATATTTATTTATCATTTTTTAAAAAAATTATTGCTTCATAGAATACACATAAAAGTAGACTTCATGTGATATGTTCATATTTGTACATAGAAATTTGGTGAGATATATTGTTTAATTTAAAGAAAATTATCATCTTTATAATGATGAGTTTTATCCTCTGTACATGGGATGTATAATTCAGTCTTTTATGTGCTTTTTGTGACTTTCATTTTCTCATAATTTCTACATATTTAGTTTCTAAAAATGTACACATATGAAATACCACTTGCATAAGGCACCTATGTAAAATTTATGCATAGTGTTTTATGCTCTATTGTAAACTGGATATATTATGGAATGTAACTGGCTCTAGTTACCAATTTTCCTACAGATTATTATTTATCTCTTCCATGACCTATATTGTATTGAGCCGTGTCCTTGGGCTTCAAGTGTTTGGGTGAGTACCATTGAGTACTTATATGTTATTATGATCACATATGCTCTAATTTCAGTAAGTCTCTGTGATGGGGAGTATCATGTATATTCAATAGCAAAATAGTTTCCACAAATAGATACTAATTTAAACTCCTTTTGAGTTAATGATTATTGATTTGTTTTAAATGTTTATCAATATTACTTAATTTTTCCCATGATGGGTTTTTATTTTGTATTTCTTAAGTTTCTAAAGTTTTTGAATTTTATACTTAATAAACATATCTCATGTATAAATTTGTAGTTCAAACTTCTGTCCTTTATATCTTTTTGGCTTAAAAGATGAGAAAAGAATCTAAAAATGCAGCTAGCCATTGATTTCAAGAAAAAGAAAAAGTTTTAAATTATTTTTTTAAATTGACATTTTTCTTTCCTCATCTTTTATTATAGATTTTTTGTATGATTGTAAAGGTAGGTTATTTAAAGTGGATCCCAGGGCTTATCTTTGTTAATTACTACAGGAAAAATAAATAAGAAATTTCTCTACACTATGGCTGCATGAAAGTGATTAAATTTCTTTAAAATTATATGGTAATAAAATTGTTAAATGACATATTTACTAAACATCCACTCATTAAAATTTTTTTCTGTAATATTTATGGCAGTGAATCATGAACTCTATTATCTGGATTTTGGAGTTTAATATAAAATCATATGGAATAAAATTTGGCCCCTCCTAGAAATATTTATACATAATTTGTTGTTTACTTAATGACATGTTGTGGAGATAGCAACTAATGAACATATTTGTTTTTAGAAATACTTACTTTTTTCCTTTTCAGTTTCTTAAAAGCCTTTTAGATTTATTTCCTTACTGAGTCACTCAGGGCCACTGATGTGTTTTTTTTTTTTTTTTTTTTTTCATTTTGTAATCTCCAGGCATTTACCCTTCTAAGAAATCTGTCTTCTGAGCTCTGTTTCTGAAGATTTTCTTAAAATGACAGAAAAAAAAGTATTTGTGTTGCCCCTGAAATGTATTCTCAATGCACTCTCTTCAAAATGGAGAGAAAATAATATTTCCCCAGACTCACATCCCTGTGTCAGGAGCTAAATATACATTGATGATCTTTGAAGAAATTTCCAGAATTCTGTCTCTGAGTAGTTTTCTCTTGTCTGCTGAATTGCCATTTAGTATCCACATACACATGTTTTTTTCATATACTCTGTGAATAATTTTAGAAGGTACAGATGAATAATGCTCTTCATGGACGCTATGAATATCTGTGTGTTATGAGAAAGCCCTGGGAGACACTGTGCAGATTCTAATTGGTTAACCATTATCTGCCACTCACATGAATTTTCTTTCAAAAGCTTGTATTAATCTTTTCACTTTAGGCATCCATGTCATCCACATTCCCAAGTATAAAAGTTTGAATCTTTCTTTTCTGAACTCCAGGTTCCATTTCTTTTATGGTTCAATGTGGTGCAAATAATTATGTTTTTTGTCTTTCTTTTACACTGTGTTTCTAATAAAAATGTTCTCTGCTTCAAACCAATATTTTCCATGTTCAGCTATGTTTAGAAAATGACATAGAAAATTGTGTTTAATAATTTATAAAGGAGAGCTGAGAATACTTCTTTCTTGTATTCCCCTTCCTAGAAACTGAACCAGAACTATGCTTGGCCTTTTGAAAGGGGCACCATAACCAATCAGATATATAGAAAAAATGTTGATTGATTGTATATTCTCTTCTAAGAATTATCTGTTCAGATTCTTGGCCCATTTCATGATTGGGTTGTTGTTATTATTATTATTATTATTATTATTATTATTATTATTATTATCATTATTTGCTTAGCTTTTTGAGTTCTTTGTGTACCCTAGAGATCAGTGCTCTATCTGATGTGTGATGGGTAAAAAAATCATTCTAGGATGTAGGCTCTCTCTTCACCTCACAAATTGTTGCTTTTGCTGAGGATAAACTTTTTGGTTTGATTCCATCCCATTTATTAATTATTTGTTTTAATTCTTATGCTATAGGTGTCTTATTAAACAGTTTGGGGCCTAATCCCACATGATGAAGATTAGAGCCTGCATTTTATTCTGTTAGATGTAGAGTCTCTGGTTTAATTCTGAGGTTCTTGATACACTTTGAGTTGAGTTTTCTGCATGGCGATAGATAATGGTTTGTTGAAGAGGCTATCTTTTCTCCAGTGCATGTTTTTGGCACCTTTGTCTAATATATTATAATTGTAATTTTGTGGGTTAGTCTCTGTGTCCTCAACTCTGTACCATTCCTCTACCAGTCTTTTTTTTTATTGCCAATGCCATGCTGTTTTGTTACCATTGCTCTGTAGTCTAGTTTAAGGTCTGGTATAGTGATGCCACCTCCTTCACTCTTCCTGCTAAGGATTGCTTTAGCTATTCTTGGTCTCTTATTTTTACAGATAAATTTCATGGTTGCTTTTTTATTTCTATGAGGAATGCCATTGGGATTTTGATCAGAATTGCAGTAAATCTGTATAGTGCTTTGGTAGCATGGTCATTTTGATTATATTAATTCTGCCTATTCGTGAGCAAGGTAGATCTTTCCATCTTCTATGGTAATTTTTTTAAAATTTTTTTCTTTAAGGTTCTGTAGTTTTTCTTGTTTAAATCTTTCACCTCTTTCACTAAGTTGCTTCCCAAGTATCTTATTTTTTCGAAGTTATTGTAAATGGGGTAGTTATCTTCATTTCTTTCTCAGATGATTTTTCACTAATATACAGAAATGCCTTTAATTTATGGGTGTTGATTTTATATCCTGCTACTTTGCTAAATTTATTTACTAGTTCTAGATGTTTTCTGGTGGAGCTTTTTGAGTTTTTAGGTGTAAAATCATACCTGGCATTTGCAGGTAAATGGATAGCATTGGAGAAGATAATGCTAAGTGATGCTAGCCAATTTCAAAAAAAATGCCAAATGTTTTGTCTGATATAAAGAGGCTGACTCATAATGTGGTAGGGATGGGGAGCATGAGAGAAATAGATGGATTCTAGATGGAGCAGAAAGGTGGGAAGAAAAAAAAGGGGGGCAAAGGATTAGCAAGGATGGTGTAATGTAATAGAGTTCATCATCAAAAGTACATGTATGAAGACACAAATTGGTATTACCATACTTTATATACATCCAGGGATATGAAAAATTGTGCTCTATACATGGAATAAGAATTGTAATTCTTCTGTTATCATTTATTTAAAAAATAGAAATAATATGAAAAAAATGTATATAGATTATATATATTAAATATGTGCATGTTATACATAGAATATATATATATATATATATATATATATATATATATATATATATATATATATATATATATGTTTATGTATAGATCTAGGAGAAAGCAAGTGTCTTTCCTGAATTTTTAAAAATCAATTAATTTATGAATTTGTTATAATTTGCAATTAGAGCAGAATGCAATTCACTTCATAGTACACAAGTGGAGCACAAAATTTTATTTCTCTTATACAGAAAGTATTATTACAAAACCCATGTAACTCTGTGTACAGAATATTTCCATCTCATTCCACCATCTTACTTACCTCTATACCATTTACCAACACCTCCCTCCCCTTTGTCTTATTCAAAGTTTCTTCATTTCTTCCATGCTACCTCCCACTTCACTCATTGTGGATCAGCATCCACTTAGCAGAGTAAACATTAGGTCTTTGGTTTAGTGGATTGGTTAACTTTCTTTAACATGATATTCTCCAACTCTATCCATTTACTTCCCAATTCCATAATTTTATTCTCTTTATGCTCAGTAATATTTCACTGTGTATATAGACCATATTTTCTTTTTCCATTCATCTCTTGAAGAGCATATAGATTGGTTATATAGTTTACTATTGTGAATTATTTTGCTATGAACATTGATGTGGATATGCCACTGTATTATGCTATTTTTAGCTCTTGTTGGTCTAAACTGAGGATTGGGATAGCTGGATCAATTTTGGTTCCTTTCCACGTTTTCTAAGGAATCTCCTTATTCTTTTCGAGATTGGTATCACCAATTTAGAGTTGTCACCAATTTGAGGGTGCTGTTCCAAAAATACATCTACTTTATTAGGAATATTTTAAATACATAATGGTGATTTTCACATAGTGGAAATTATGGGTTATACTATAAAATTCAATTTTTACTATTTTTAATATGAATTCTAAAAAAATAATTAACTTTCCACCTCATATAATTTTAATGCTCAATCTGTTTCCATACAACAGAAGTTAACTGAAATTTTACGGGATTGTCACTGTATTATTTTTCTCCATAAATAATATATTTACATATATAATTGACAAATTCAAAAGGCCTCATATGCAAGTTTAAATGCAAATGCTTTTCTGGGTTGGCTGGATTTTACTTCTCCAAGGATACCTAGCCTTAAATTAGCTGCAGCCTCAAAAGAAAAAAAAATAAATGTACAGACAAGACCCTACAATTGTGACATCATTTATTTTTAGATTTGATGTTATCTCCTGTCACTCAAAAAACTCACTAGGCTCAGATTGAGCATATGATGACATAAGTTGTGTCCAATCAGGAGCCCTTATATAAGCATTGTCTAATCCACACATATTCAGTAAAGAGAAGCAAGTTTTGACCATCTGCTGTGAAGCCTGCCAGTGTGGGTATCCATTTCTAGGCTCCCTCACTTATGTTCAGTGAACCTGATTTTTTCTCCTGTATAGGTACTGTGTGATTTATAGAGAGGACACTTGGTTCCTAAAAATACAGTAAAAGATGAGTGTGCAGTGGAATCCTCAGACTGGATGGTGAGTCTGGTTGAAACTGGCTGCACTGACTATGGTGGGAACTGGCAATGGTTGTCTAGAATCCCTGGTGTAATCTTTGGTTTCTCCAGTCCTGTGTCTTCTTCTGAGAAAGGTCAGCCATGAATCTCCACTGGCAAGTCAACTGGACCATATATTAACCGTAGACCCTGCAAGTCCTATAGTATTCTATAGAATATCTTTATCCCCTACTTTAAATTCTATTTGAGAACATTTGTGGCAATATTTCCGAATCTTCTCAGATTGTGTTATGGATTCCGGAGTCAGGAGATCATCACAATCACAACTCCATGTATTTTTTCCTCCAGGTGAGGGATGAGATACTCTATAGGTATCTCAGTTTTTCTTTACTCCTGAATTCATTCTCCTTCTTTTTGGAGATTGTGGTATTGTGGATTAAGCCAGAGGTACTGTACCATTTAGCTACATACCTGGTACTTTTTTTTTTATCTCCAGACAGTTGCTGAGTGTGATTTTAAATTTGTGTGCCAGTATTGTGAGTTGTATTTATATATAAAATTTTAGCTTAGTGTTCAATGACAACTTCCCCCTTTCCCAGTATTATCAGTTACATTTTTGCAGTATTATTAGTTACTTTACCCATATTATATTTCAAATGAGCATGGTATTTTCAATTGTTATACCAAAAACTGGATGAGACTTTTAAAATAATCTCTTTTTTTCCTCTGGGTGCAATGATACATGCATATTAATTCCATAGAGTCAAGTGGCTAAGTAAGAAAGATTGCAATTTCATGGTAAGCATCAGGAACTTAGGTAGACCAATTAGACAATTAGAAAAACCTCTCTCAAAATTTTAAAACTTGGCTGGGTATGTTGCCCAGAATTAACATGCTCCTGTTTCAAATCCCAGTACCATGGACAAAAATCAAAAGCAAAAATTTTGTTGTTGTTGTTTATGAGCATTTTACATGATTGAAAAGTAAAGAAGAATCCTTTGATCTTGGAAAAATCATGTGTTTCTATTCTTTCTTTATGTCTCCAAGGGCAGTCAACCTGTCAGAGTGTCTTTATGCTCAGATTTTCTTTTGTGAAATTTATATGAGAGCATTCTCATTCCCTACTCTGGTATTTTCCTGGAACTGTGTTTCAGAACGTATGTAATATGAGGATCCCACACCTTTCAAATCTAATGCCTCTCATAAGTCCAGACCAGTATTAGGGGCTTATTTTATTCAAAAGCAGTATAAATGTAGATAGTGTAGTTTCTCAAGGAAGTAACTGAGAGAACTCTCAACTTCCATTTTTTTAATGTCCACTAATTTTATTGTCTAGCACAGTGTTTCTTTCTACCATATCAATACACTTGGAGTACTATGTACTCTTCCACTTTTTGAGAGTTGCCATTCTAACAGATGTGCTAATGCAGAAGATCTTATAGTTGGCCTGTGCACTAAAATTCTGATGTAAGCTTTTTAGATTCCAGGGTGCCTTATGCTCACTGGAAAAAAAAAAGATATACACCTATATTAGAAATAAAGAGGTATCTGTGATTGTAACCATATTTTTTCCATAATATTTGAGATTTTAGCCCATTAGAATGTTTGCACACCAATGTGAAACCACTCCTTTTTGATATAGGGAGATTTGCACCTGCACAGTTACCAGAGCTTTCAATGCTCTGAGGTTTCAGATACAGTCTATTCAATGGAAAAAGTTAATATTGGGAAAAATTACTTACAGAAAGAATTGGTTAGTTCTGGTGTTATTAGTAAAGTGAACTGGGTGAGAGAGCTGAGGAAGTGCTAAACTGACACTTCAGTTTTCAGTGGTGGTCTGTATTTCCCTGTTAATTTTTGGCACTGTCTAGATAAAAGTTGAGCTGTCAACAACAGCTCTTTGCATTTTTAGAGAATGTTGGCAAATCCCTCTAAGGGATTAAGGGGTTTCCTTAAGATTTAACATATTTTTCACTATAGTCTAATGGAATAAAGCCCATGGATCTTGCATGACCATAGAAAACCACTTATTTTTCTCTCTGGAGTTGATACTCATGTATACCTTATTCTTCCTCTCTGTGTACAGATAAATTAGCATTTAAACTACAGGCAATTTAGAGTTAAATAATATATTTCAAAACCAAATCAATCTTCCTTTATTTATATTAACACTGGATTTGGGCATTTTGTTCCAGTAATTTTGCATATTGCTCAAATCAGGAAAATCTTCAAGTGCATTCTACTTATCTCTTGGTCTATATATTTTTTTTTTCAGTTTTCCAATGTGTGTGCCCCTAATTCCTTTACAGTTTTAAGAAGGCCTCAAAACAGGAGTAAATATTTATTTGGTGTATTCATAAACAGAGGGAGGCTTATATTCTGCTTTTATTTTTATTTTATTTTTAAAATTATCTCTTTATATCTACTGTTTGGTGGCTGCTTGTGTATAATTCCAGTGTCACACACATTTGGCACACAAGTCCCTACTTGTGATCTGTGCCTATGATTCTAACATCTACATTGAGGTTGGATTGAGGTTGAAATGAATACCATTTTTTCACTTATATTAAATATTTTATTGATATGTTTTGATTTGTATACTTATTATACTTAACAATAAAAAGATATTTGCCTACATATGAATTTCCCTATGTAGTTTTCCGTATTGTGATTTCTTTATCTTAAAATTACTAGACTGTTGCAATATTATAACATGTATTAGTGTCAGCTAATAATCACTAGTACATTTGCTGTTATATATGAGAGAGTTCTTGGCTAATTTTGTATACATTTAAATTTCCAGGAAAATCTTAGAAGTTTTTGCTTTGATTTCTTCTTTAACAAAAACTAAAGCATGGTAAAATTTTGACCAGTTATTATTATAGGTTAACTTGGGAAAATGGTCATTTTTACAATAGATTTATCCTTTGTAAATATGTTAAATATTTGAGTCTTTTATATGCTTTTCTATATTTTTATTTTCTCAAATATTGCATATTCATTTTCTAAATATACTTGCATATGTTTTGCAATATTCATGTGACATTGGCATAAAACATACATGGTATTTTGTAGTTTTGTCAAACTGAATATAATACATCAACAATAATTCTAGTTCTTTGAATTTACTATCTATAAAATTTAATAATTATTTCTTTCTCTGTAACCATGCTGGTTGGTTTCAACACTGGAGGAATATGGCTGTATTCTCATATGTACAGTTGTTGTAATTTTAGTCTTTGTTTCTTGTGTGGGTACATCATATACATTTGATTACAAAACAGTTTGTACAAATGGATAATAAAAGCTTAAATTATTATTTCCCACTTTTGTGAATGCATTCATTCCACATATTCATCAATAATATTTAATTCATCTATATGATGTGATTTTATTCAATGTTACCAAATTTCTAAAGATTTTGAGTTTTTATGGTTATTGAACACTTAGATATATCCTTTTAAAAGTGTCTCTTCAAGAATTTATTCTGCTTTTCTTTTGCAATATGTTTTATATTTTGTTTCTTGATTATATGAGGAAATTAGATTTTTTTTACCTTGTCACTTTTGTACCTTTAATGTAATAATTTGATGAATAGATTTTTTATTAATATTTTGTAATTCATAAATTTACACATATTATATTGTATAATTTTGAAAACAAAAACTATTGTTTTTCTTTTGTGATATTAGGGATCAACCAAAGTGTCGTATTTCTGAGCATATTCTCAATTCTGTTTTAAATTATATTTTCAGATGAGGTTTGCTCAATTTCTTCAGTTGGCCTTAAATTTTCAACTTCATTTCTTAGACTCCAGAATAGAAGATATTTCAGGTGTGCACCACCATATGCACCCTATATTTTGAATGAAAACTTCTGAGCTTTGTACTTTCTTATATATTTCAGTACTATTTATTAATAACTTATATTCAGAATTTAAAGTCAAAATATGTTTAATATTTAATGAGTGAAGGCATAAAATAGCATTTTATTATCACACTGTTTTTCCCAATATCCGAGCATCGTTCTTTGAAATGAATACCATTTTTTTCTCTTCCCTGCACTGTAATCTTCATTATGTATCACTGCCTAAATAACAAGAGACTTATAAAGAGTTTTGTTGTTCTGGTTTTCTGTAGTTCCACCATTTATTTTATTATGAGGATTACTCTGATTGATTTAATTTCATAACATCAATCATGTGGCATCATGGTAGTTTGGTCAGGAGGAGACTTTATCTACAACAGTGGATATACCAAATATCTTAGCCATGTACTAGTCTATACCATCTAGATTCTTGTCATTACAATCAGAGAATTGGAAAATACCAGAAGATTCTTAGGAGAAATTTTCCAGAGTGTATTTCCATCAAGTGAGAAATTAGTATATAGGCATATTTTTGCAATTATAAACTGTATAATTGATATAATTTTTATTTGTTGAATTTTCAAATTTGCTAGTGCTTTTTAAATTGTATCTGCTTTTTATTTATTTGTACTGAAGATTGAACTCAGAAATGCTTAAACATGAAGCCACATCCTCAGTCCTTTTTTTATATTTTATTTAGAGGCAGAGTCTTGCTGAGTTGCTAAGTGCTCACTAAGTTGCTCAATAATATATATATATATATATATATATATATATATATATATATATATATATATATATATATATATAATATTGTCTTTGAACTTATGATCTTTTTTTATCCTCCTCAGTCAGGAACTAAAATTATCTATCACTAGACCTGGCTCATTTGCTTTTTAAAAGCACCAACATGAATATTGCTAACTCTCTCTCTGCTATGTTCATCTTTAATAGCTTCTAATTTTGCTCGTTTTTTTAAGATTTTCTTACTTTTATTTTATAAAATTTACTTTTTATTGGGATGGATGATTTGATAATAAATTCTAGTCATTTTATGGCTTAATATTTTTTTTTGTATGTTTTATTTCAACCTCAGGTTTAGATGAATTTCATCTTTTTAGCTCTATGGAGGTCTAAGTGAAACATAATAACCTGTATGGATATTGTTTAATAAATGGGACCACAATTTTGCCCATTTTTTGACTGTACAGTATATACCCAAAGAACATAAAATCAGCATACTACATTGAAACTGTCACATTAATATTTAGAGCAGCACAATTCACAATAGCTAAACTTTAAATCCAACCATTCCATGATAAATGGGTCCATTCAGTGATGACAGGATAAAAAATTGTTGCTTTATCCTATGTACACAATAAACTATTAATCAGCCATAAAGAAGAATGACTTTATGACATTTGTCAGTAAATGGATGAATCTGGAGATTTTATTGCTAAGTAAAACAAACCATTTCTTTAAAACCAAAGGTTGAAAGTTTTTGCTGATATGTGAAATCTAAAGCTCATAAAGAGGAAAAGGGTAAGAAAAAAAATCAGTAGATTTCACAATGGTAAACAATGAATAAACAAATAAAAGGGAAGGGGATGAAAATATTAAAGATATATATATAAATCCTACCATGATAGCCACCAACAAGAACAGGGTTTTATTTAGGATAAGATATATCCTATGCTTGCATAATGTCATAAAAATTGATTTTACAATCAGGTAGAATTAGAAAGAACCAATAAAATAAAAAACAAATTATATTTGTTTGAAAATCTATATGTATGTTCTATTATAAACATCATACAATATATAAATCAAACAAAGTTTTTATGCATATGTATATATTATTTTGTATGTTATAAATTGTTAAAATTATAAAAAGGAAAATCCAAACAGGATTGCTTTTGCTATTTTTTATATTAATAACATACATAAGTACCATAAAATGTTTGAACTTAAATTCACTGTTAAATATTTACATTAAGTGGTCTGTCTACCTTGTTAAATTTAGAAATTTCTCTTATACCATTGTTAGAGATCTCAATACATATTCAGAAGAGCCAGCTCCATCAGAGAAATTACAAATAAGATTCTACACTTTAGTAAATCTCTGATTAGTGGTTGTACAATTAAAATTTGAGGATTCCCTTTTTTTAATTACCATAATTTTCTCATCTGAACAATAAGTATATTTTAGATCATAATATTTAAAAATTACAAAATACGCATTTTTGTAGTAATGTCTGAGTTTCATATTGTGTTTCATAAATGTGGATTATATATATTTTTTTGAACTTAAATCACTTTATCTGCAGAAGTAGATAATAGTATCATTGTGTTCCAAAATCACCTACATGATAGTCTACTAACTCTCATTTCATCTTCGATTACCTTACAGACTGTGCAAAAGTTCATGTGGTCAATGTGTTATTTATTTACATATTCTTATTTCAGGTACCGTTAACATTCAGGGATATAGCCATTGATTTTACTGAAGAGGAGTGGGAATGCCTTCAGCCTGCTCAGAAAAACTTATATAAAGATGTGATGTTAAAGAACTATGGAAACTTTGCCTTCCTTGGTAAGTTTAATTTTCCTTTAAAATTTTTAATTAATAATTATTATTTAATTTACTTATCTTGTATCTTGTGGGAACTTCTCAATAAGAATGAGTTTCAGATTTGTGTTTCAAAGAAAAAGGGCATTTTTAGTATAGATATTTTACTCTTTAATATATATTATTTTTCACTTTAATCTTTCTCTTTCTCCGTGTGTTATACATCCTTCACTTTAGATAAATAGTACCTAGCATGATTTAGTGATGTAAACTATTGTAGCCTACACATAGCAGGGGACAGAGTTGAGAAGTTCAAATGGAGAAAAACAAACTAAAAAATGTTGAAAGAGTAGTTATTCAGCAGAAAACAATTTTCAGAAGCTTAGCTTTATTTCTTTTGATTTTAATCATTGAACACATACTGCCCTACATTTGTTACATTTTCAAATTCTTTGTACTCTTCGGTTTTCTTCTTTACTGATGTCCCAGTTCATTCAGATTAACCATCAAAACCTACCTTTTGTTGTGAGGGCCAGCATAATCAGTTACAAATCTTGTGAGGAAACCTGAAAAGAAGCTAACAGAAGAGAGAGACACACTCACAGTGAAAAGAAATAAGGAAAAAAAAATACTGGCCACTCCTCTTCATGGCTGCACATAGTATACTCCAGAATTACATAGCTTCTGTTACCATGACTACATTCTAACCTAGTGTTATTTTAACCCCAAGTGCTAGCTAACCATGATAAGGTACAGTTACTACAAACATAGAGCCCTTTCTCCCTAACGACATTACCAGAGAAACTAGATAGTGCACCTGTAGAGTTGTCTCAATAGCTTCAGGGAGAAACTGCTAGGCATTACTAATTGTGAATATCACGGTGCCAGTTATCATCACCCCCACACTTTCCTGTCTATTTCCAAGGTCAGAATACCTACAGTCTTCCCTCCTTTTTAAAGGCCTTTTGAATAAATAATATTACTTATCTCCTTAATGCTGGTGGGTGCAAAAAATAAGGCAGCTATAGACAATAGCAAGTGCCAACATCAGTAAATATCCACCTATGAATATTTTTTGACACAGATGAAATTGAATAAACATGAAATTATCCAATCCATCAAGTCTAAACATCAATCATCTTGTTGGACCTTATTAATGATATCTTTAAGGTAATTGAACCCTTTTTAAATAAATTACTATTATCACTTAAATTGAAGGAACACATGTTATTAAACTTTGAATATCCATTATGGTGTAACAATACCAGACAATCAATTGAAGCATGAATGTCAAGTATTGCTTGACAAGGTTGTTTTTGCTCTTTATTAAGCATATTTACGGCCATGGAGGCATGGCTAATACTTTTTATGATAGCATAAGTGAGTTTCATAATAGTTTTCTAAGCCCATAGAGCTAGTCCAGGGAAACCCTATAAAAAGAATGCAAAACATCAAATTTTGCCTTAGAGAGAAGGTTTACTGAATTATCACAGTTTTTATCAAGAGGAATAGCTCTTTTATAAACAAATTTCCCAGGATGGTGACCTATTAAATACTATGATAAGGAAACAGTTATTCTGCTAAGACAACAAAGAAATCCATGAGACATTTTTTCAGGTATATAACAATTCCATTCTAGTGAGACAAGATATTATACTGGGTTATAGAAGTCCAGGATCAGTCAGTACTGAATTTCCCATAGCTGGTGTAAAAAAACAGAGCAACATTATTATTAAGACCAAAACATTTACAGAGTTTTGTGTGAGTTTAGCAACCAAAGCAGTAACTAATATATCCAAAGTACATTCTAACCTATTTGAGCCTACGTCTTTTGAGCTGAGGCTGGTAATGGTTTTATATCTCCCCAAGTACCTGGAATTAATTATAGTATCATGGGTTCCTCTTATAATGTTTCTCCTCATTTGAGGAGAATGATTATTCTCTTCTTTGAAGGGACTCTTCTCTTCTAGGGTTAAATGAGACTTATGAATCAGCTTAAAAGTCCTTGATTTACATTTATAATTGCTATATTTCATACATCAAGCTAGAGTCCAAACAGGGCATGTTGACATAAGTGTAGCAGTCTATGCTTTTCCCCAGGTGATCAAAGGCATAGGATCTTATCATGCTGGTCAGGTGGAATCTTATATATTGCATACTTTATTTTGGTAATGACTTTTTCAGAATAGAATGTCTACTCAATGCAGATGACTAACTTTGAGTATAAACTTTATGTTGTAAATTGAGCATAGTAACAGTAAATAAAACAATATTTAATGCATATTAAAATGAGAGAGGCTATATCTTTGTCTGTATGTCTCTGTTTTAAAAGGCAAGTATTAGGATACAATTTGCTCACTCAAAAAAGCTTGTCCAAAAAGATTATGAGAAATTCTATTATTTTAAACTATATCTCATTGATTAAAAATTGTGCAAAATGATGAGATGCAAAGGCAGGGTCATTACCCATCTTTAAACAAATAGGGCTTCAAGGAGCAGATCATGCTTGGTTTCTCTCCATGCTCTCTGTTGGAATTGACTTGGCAGATTTTTTTTTTTTAGATTCAATTCTATTAGTCAATTTTTTTCTTTTGTTTTGTGGCTTGCAATAATGCATTAATAATCATAAATATTTTGAAGTGAATACCTCATTATACTTTTACTTTGTAAGTTGTTTTCTATATTTCTTATTTTTTTTTATTTTTATTAATGATTTAATTTCTGGATCATGCTTGGATTCTTTTCACACTTCTCTTTACATAGATAGATAGATATAGATATAGATATCTTCCCTTTATATATCCTACAGGTTTTTAATTTTCACAGTATTTCACAAGTTGCTTTGACTTGTCTTAACCTTGGTCCTGTTTGATAAGCCTCTCGCATATTGGTAGAATTTCAGATTTGCACACTAGGAATCCCCCTCTAATTTATTCTTAAGGAATTATTCACATACACAATTTGTGCCTAATTAAATTAATATTTTTTGTCTCAATTTTACTCTCTAAACTTTCTTTAAATAATTATTTAGAGTTTATTGAGTAATTAATAACTGTCAATATCCTAATATTCAGTTCTTAAAGTTTTTTATTCTTCTTTTGTTAATTGGATTAAGCCATGCTTCTCTTTCTTTATATTGCTGTACTATTTTTTATTTGTTCTTTAAAGGAGTCAGCAGTAGATTATATAGTCCATTTTGGGGAAAAAAGTATAAAAATATTTAAATAAATAAAAATACACAAGAACAGTGCTGTATCCTTGTAATATGTGAGAATTGAGAGGCCATCCAAAATTACTTCATTTTTGAGGGAAGTCGCAGAAATTTAGAAACAGCATGACTCAAACAAATTTTAAAAAATAGTGTTGTAGTTCAGGGATATAGAATTTTGGGGATTAATCTCAAGCACCACACATGAAAAATTAACAGTTGGATGACCTAAAGATTCAGAAATGCCAGTACTAAATATGTATCTATGAAAAATTAAATTAGCAAATTGAAGTGATACCTCTGCTTTTGTGATAAGTGCAAACATTGTTCTCAGTATTAAAGCTAGGGACTCAATGTGTGTGCTCATCAATGATCAAATGAGTAAAAATATTTCACTTATATACTATTATTATTTAGTTATGAAAATATTTTTTCTCATAAAGTTTTTTAAGAAATACATGCAGGACTTTGCATTAAGTGAAATGTGATAGGCAGGGATTAAGTTGCAGGAACATTTGATTCGCATGTGGAAGTCAAAATTTAAGTGAGAAAAATTGTGCTCGCCAGGTACTATGTTTTTTGTATGGTTGATATTATAGTCAAAGCCTCCGTATTTTAATTTTATTGAGCATAAGAGGTTCAAGATTTTTTTTTTCATTAAATATTGAGTGTATTATGTTCTTCATTAATACTACTAGTAGAAGGAATACAATACCTTGTAAGACAAAACTGATATTTATATTAAATAATGATTTTGTTAATCAGTTCTGTTTAGTCATTTTACCTTTTATATATAGTATGAAATACCATGATACATTTAGTAAATAAAGTAGTATTTGTCAGTGAAAGAAATCATTATATCAAATGAATTTAAAAATATGAATATCAATTTGTTATACTTGATTGTCAACTGTTGACTTCAGCCAAGTATTATGGCATAGGCAATGCAAGGTTTTTATAGTCTTTTAAAATATTTTCTTGGAAAATTTTAGAGACATATATGTGTATATTTCTTAGTACATTTTTTGTTCATATATCTCGTTAAGAGTCCATAGCCTCTTTACCCTTGTTGACTATGTGTGGCATTATCACACAAAATCTGCCAGTTATTTTCACATCTCTATGTCATGGTAGAAAAAAACCAGTTTTTGGACACTCTTTGAAAAAGCCACAAATGTTTGTATATGTTTTACATTTCTCTTATTCTACTGAGAGTAAAGGTAGCTGGTAGATATTTCCTAAATATGTAATGCTATATTATGAAGAACAAAGCTGTGGATGATAAGAGTAATATACTTTCCTTGTCTTTATTATAATACTCTTCTTAATGATGTACTCCTCTTGGATACTGTGGTCTCTAAAAGAATTTTGGTAATATTCTCAAATTAATTGTGTCTGTACATTTTTAATGAACTGATATATTTTTGAGTTTATGATGACTTTGAATGTACTAATCTGTTACACTCCTGATGTACTTATTTTACCTTAATTTCAAGTTATGTATGCAAAGTATATTCATCCTACTCTAATAGGTATTGTTATTTTTATTTTTTGTTTATTTCAGCCATGACTCCTCAAGATATTCAAGAATATTCAACAGAAAAGGGCATAAAACATATGTTTCACAGTGTGATAAGTGGAAAATATAGAAGTTGTAATCTTGACTGTTTACAACAAGAGAAAATATGGAAAACTACTAGTGAGAGTGAACACCAGAAATCATATAAAAATTCAGACCTTGTTCACTACCAGAGAATTTATACTGGAGAGAAGCCCTACAAATATAAACAATGTGGCAAAACTTTTAGTAAAATATAGGTCTTATTTAACACAGAAAAACCCACATTAGAGAGATGCCCTACAAAGGTAAAGAGTGTGGAAAAGCCTTCAGTCAAAAAGTAGGCCTTACTTGCCACAGAAGAACTCACAATAGAGAGAAGCCCTACAAATGTAAAGAATGTGGCAAAGCTTTTAGTCAAAAAGGAGACCTTTTTAGGCACAGGAGAACTCACACTGGAGAGAAGACTTACAAATGTAAAGAATGTGGCAAAACTTTCAGTCAAAAATCACACCTTATTTGCCACAGGAGAACACACACTGGAGAGAAGCCCTACAAATGTAAAGAATGTGGCAAAGCTTTTAGTCAAAAACCAGACCTTTTTAGGCACAGCAGAACTCACACTGGAGAGAAGCCCTCCAAATGTGAAGAATGTGGAAAAGCTTACAGTCAGAAATCACACCTTATTTGTCACAGCTGAACTCACACTGGAGTGAAGCCTAACAAATGCAAAGTATGTAACAAAGATTTTACTCAAATATCAACCCTTATTTGCCACAACAGAATTCACACTGGAGAATAGCCCTACGAATGTGAATGAGTGGCAAAACTTTTAATAAAAGATAAAAATTTATTCACCACAGCAGAAGACACCCTGGTGAATGTGAAATGTAAATACAGTGATAATACTTTTAAAGAAAAACTAAACTTCATTAACAACAGAATTTATACAGAAAAGAACCCCTACAAATGAAAACAAATTAGCAAACTTTTTAATAAGAAATCAATTCATTTTCACCACTAAACTATTTATTCTGGAAAGAAGACATAAATGTAGACAATATAGAAATATTTTAAATTATATATCATATATTATTAGACATCAGAGAAAACACACTGGAGAGAAGCTTTACAAATGAGAACATCGTACCATTTCTCTAAGAAAGAGTCAATATTTAATCCTCACCACAACAACCATAGAAGAGACAAAGTTGTGAAATGTGAAAATTGACAATTGACAATGCTTCCAAAATTTATTCACCAATACTCAGCACCTGTGGATACATACTAGTTAGAGAGAATACAAATGGAAAAAAAACATTTCATAACCACATGTTTCTTTAACACTACTTATTTTTGGAGGATTCATTGTGCCCAGAAACCCTAAAAAGTTAAATAATATTTTGAAAACTTATTCAAATTTTAAATTCATTGAACATCTGAAAACTCATACCAGTAGTGAACATTGAACAGATTTTGTCCAAAATGTATACCTTATATAAAAATGAATCATTTATAATGATTCATTATACATGCCTAATACAGAAACCTCATCTTTGAAAGCATATAATTTTTGTTTTCTAAATAAAAAATTACTATTTTCATTTTTGAATACTGGAGAAAAGAATTATATGAAATCTTTTTTTATTAGTTTTAACACGAAATTGTAGCATTTTAAACTGTATTTCTTTTTTGTATTTCAGTTTATATTTAAGGATTTTTAAACACTGAGCCACATTCCTAAGCCCTCTTCCCACTTTTTCAAATTTTGAGACTGTCTTGCTATGTTGCTTGAAACCACACTAAGTTGCTGAGGCTGAATTTAAACTTCTGAAATTACTCAGTTTCCCAATTTTCTTGGATTACAAGCATGGACCATCCTGCCCAACTTATAGTGCATTTTTTACCGATATGACTTGGGTGAATACATGAGGCTTAAAATGCAGCTACATGGGTTTGAGTCGTTTCACTGGTAAAAAAAAAAAATACTATAATTTGTACTGTAATAGGAGACTCAAAATGGTACTAGACCAACCTATTTTTTTAATCTGCCTCTTTATTCATGGTATTCTAATGATTTTAATCTAGTCAGTTCAGACCATTTCTGATTAATGAGTATCATCAAGATGGAGCCATGTATTCAAATTCCCTCTATAATCAATAGCAATTCTTCCCATTAAAACTCAAAACATTTTCATAGAGTCTTTGTTATATTTTAAGGAGCCACTCTTGCTTTTGTTTAGCAAAACAGAATCAATTCCACACTGTTGAGTCCCAAAGTAAATGGCAATACATTAACCTAAGCACCGTGAGGAATATAAGAAATACAAGATATCACCTTTGAAATATAAAAAAAATAAGAATCATAAATGCTAAGCAATTACCATCTAAACTATACCAGGGCTTATAAAATGTAATCTTAGATGTTCTACTCACTCTTATAGTAAGAAGCCTTAGACTCAAAGTCATTTTTTTTGTTGTTGTTATAGTCTATTTTATAATGCTATAGAAAAATACCAGAACCAGGCCAATGTATAAAAAGAGATATAAATGCATAAAAATATTTTCTGTGGGGCTGGTGTTTCGGCTCAGTGGTAGAGTGCTTACCTAGCACATGCAAGAATCTGGGTTCAATCCTCAGCACCACATAAAAATAAATAAAATAAAGGTATTCTGCCCAACAACAACAAATAAATAGATAAATAGATAATTAAATAAATATTTTTTGAGTACATACTTCTGAAGATTTAAGTGCTCTGTACCAGAATGTTTGCAGCTCCTGTTACATCCCTTTCTCCAGCATTACACATGAGATGGAATTATAGTTAGGGCTCATTTGAGAGGTAGAGAGAACATAAGGACACAGGAAGTCAGAGAAATCCAGTAAGAAGACTTGCTCTTTTTGTAACAATCTGCTTTAATAGGAACTATCTTGTATCCCATGAAAATTTCATTAACTCTTTCAAGGGCATCTCCCCCAATGATCTAACCACAATCTACTAGATCTCACTTTTTACACATTCTACTATTTTCCAACTCTCTCCCCTTGGAAACCAAGTTCCCAACACATGAGTACTTGAGGGACATACTAAATTCATAATGAAAGATATATGAGAAAGACAATGGTAAAAATGAGACATAGAATGTCATTTCTTTGTACTTATAAAGATTCTAGATACTACAATAAAATGCTTTAAAATATAGAAATTATTTTAGGTGGAGAATTTATTTTAAAGACAATAGGGAATTCAATTAAACTACTTCTTGAAGAATGAATAAATTTAAATGTGACAAGACTAATGGGCTAGGTATATTAAAAAAAAAGGGAAAAGTCTGTGCAAAAACTCAGTGGATGTATAGTAAACCATGCCTAGGTTTATAAAGAAAATGGTGGGCTTTCTGAATATGCTATATCAAGCCAAATGTGTACTGGCTAGATGTGGTGGCCCTCAAAAACCAGAGCAAATATCCGTAAGAAAGATGCAGTGGACATCAGTCTCAAGAGCTTCCTATTAAAATATCTGCTTCCAAAGACTACATGATTCTTAGTAAATCTTGGGAGCATTATCTTTCTTTCAATTTCAATTTTAAGCTTTCTATATAGTTGCTGCACCATCTCTTGACCAGACCAATATTTTCTTGAACATCTTCATATATTAATCTACACACTGTCTCACATGTTTGTTTCTAGGTTGTCATGGATCCCTCCTAGTAAATTCTGAGATGTATGAGAGGTTTAACAAGTATAGAAATTTGCTTATGAAAAATAAGCCATGTTGTAGGTGGGAAGTAAAAGGAGAAAAGATGCAAAAGTCCTCATCCAAACTTGTATATGCTGATACTACACAAGGTAATTTCAATGATGTCGGGTTTGTGGTAGAGAAGCATCTTTTCTTATACACTATGTCACAAATTTCATCAAATGTGGTTGTTATAGACTTTGAGAACACCCAGAGTTATCTTAGTAATTTCTACATTGAAAAACTACTGTTACATTTAAGCAAAACTATTCATTGCAATAAATCTGAAATAGTTCTTTAATATTGCAGAACAGAAAATTGGTGGCATTATTCACAAAATGCCAATATTTTCCAATAACACCTATAGGGGTACTTAAAAAAATGGATCGATAATTAAAGTAAAGAGTCAAATGAGACACAGAAACAACTAATTATGGTAAAAATTATTATTACCTTATTTCAAATACTAGTGCACACTTTTGCTTTTTTCCCAAAGTTATTTTTTTTTTAACATTTTGGTATGATATTTCACTTCATTTATGTAACATGATAAATACTATGGTTTTTTCATATGCACTCTCTGATGCATCTCAAATATATTTGCATACCCCAAGACCTTAACAGATTTCTATACACATTATTCACTAGAGAAACAGTAGTTACTTCTGAAATCTATATTGCCCTTTTTAAATGAGGTCTTGCATTTTTTTTCAAATATCTGAAATAATTAGGATGATCTTAGTTCTAATTATCATATAGTAAATTCCTGATAAATATTTGTGAAAAGGATGAAGAAATAATAAGAGCACTTATATAATCTGTACAATAGGTTATGTGGTATTTCATGTTTTTAGCTGCAACTTATTGAATATTATAGCAATCTTACTATGTGGGTAAGATATGGGTAGGATGAACCAATAATAAATAATTATTGCATGCTGCATTGTTAGTAATTTACCAAGTAATTTTTTTTTCAAAAACAGACACTCTGATGTGTGGTATTTATCAACTATGATATTATGAATGAATGTAGTAAAGTAAATGAATAATTGGAACTACATACTTGCTTAGGATGCCTATAATTCATTGTTAAAAAACCTTTAGCTATGTACGATTTTAATACTGTATCTCAAATTGTGACTTAATGGAATTTTGATAAAATGTGCATTAATAATGCTGAAGTCTTTCATTGAATCTTATATCAGTTTATGAAATAAATATGCTATAAGTGATTTCCTCAATTCTAAGTGTCTTATGTTTTAAGAAACTGTATAGACAATTCAAATTAAAGTTAACATAACTAATATCAAGAGCAGAAGCACCACAGGAAAAATGAAAACAAAGAAATGGGAGATTCCACCATTATAGATGTAATTTTCTCAACATCTTTTCAATGTACCTAAGCCAGTATTGATACCAAAATTAATGAGCAACCTCTTCTCATGCTGGGTGTGCATGATGCTGTTATATAAAATGAAAAGAACTGCAGATGTTTCAGAGATACATCTTACAACAGTATCTCACTGTGTTTGACCGCAACAAATAGCTTCTCAGTGTTCAAATGGGTAAAAATAAAAAAAAATTCAAGTAAAATCCATGTTAAACAATAACAACTGTTTTTTCATAAGGAAACTGTCAATGTTTTTTTTTTTTTTTTTGAAACAACATGACAATAAACTGTGTCCTACCACATAAAGGAAAGCAACAATTCTTCATTTTATTCTTTGAATATGCCAAATATTCTTTGGCAAAATGTCATGTTTTAATTTCACAGGTGTGAATTATATCTGTTTTTCTTTAAATTGCTACTTCTTTAATATAAATTTGTTGAAAAATTATTTCTGCATGTGGTAATTAGTGAAATATAGTGAGGAATGAAAGTCATTTAAAGCTCTATGAATTGCAATCTCATAATGGTAGGAGGAAGGTGTATATAATCATCAGAAACATATTGAGTACTATTAATTTGTTCCAGATATTTATTTCCCTTAGTATCCAGATTTCACACAAACTAGTTCTTTTAAATTGAGCTGACTACTATAAATCATAGGAAAAGCCATCAGAGCAATCAGAAAAAGAAATTTAAAAGGGAAACAATCTAATCATAAACATCTGGTTGAAACAACTAGCCAACTGTTGGATCTTACCTTTTGACTTTACTAAATTCCCCCTTTTTTTTTTTTGATAATGACTAAGAGTAAGGTACTTCTATTAAGAGCATAACCAGAACAATTTATGGCAATTTGTTTTCTGAAACATATAAAATTGACTTGCTAACTCAGAATACAATCTATTGAGTATACCTTTTGGGGTAAAAAAAAATGTACAACTACACAACATGAATATTGGCCTTTTGAAAAAAAAAGAATGTGATGGTGAAAACCAATTTGGAAAGTTAGTATTGAATATTTTATATCAAAGAAAAAGCAGAAATATTTAAAATACTTTTGATAATTAGATTCGTGTAAAAAAATAAAAGGAAGTGTCCAGGTTGATGTGGTGGTACATACCTGTAATCTCAAAAATCATAGAGTATGAGGCTGAATGATCACAACTTCAAGGCCAGGCTTTGTAACAGAGACCAGGTCCCAAAATAAAATATTGAAGAATTGTGAATATATATGAGTAATAAAGCACCCCTGGGTTCAAACCCCAGGACTATATAAAACTGTAGTTTCCAAAATTTACCCCCAAATCAGCAGCCTCCACTCTATCTGCAACTATGTAAAGTTCTAAAAGGAAACTAAATTTAGCCATACCTACTATTAGTTGTCTGATATTGACCATTATTTTGAAATAAATACATGGAAGACCCTTCACAAAGTATTAGGGGTTCCCATTATTTTTTTGAATGGCAGTGAGAGAGGGAAGAAAACCTATTTGCCTTATGGGACCACTTCTTTCTCCTAAGGCCAAAGAGTCAAATATTAAAAGGCTTTAGTGCTTAATTGATTATCATTTATGTAATCATTATTATGTGATTTTCTGCTTAATCTGCATTGGGCACTTTATTATTTCTGAGTATGAGCATCTGTACAGACCACTACACCCCAGTCTATTATTTAATAGTTACAAGTCCTTGTGTTCATTCATCATCAGTTAGTGATTCTATTTTAAAAATAATTATGTGTTGCATTCTTTGTCTACAGAAAATTTATGAAGGTTAAAAACCAGTAATCATTTTCACAAATTTGATTCTAAACTAGTTTTCATCGCAAAACACACACCAGATGTAAGAATGATTTCTTTCTCTAATTTATTAGCCTTTCTGACATCCAATGTCAGGACATGAATGCTGCTCATGGAGGGATGTTCTTACCATCAAGACTTTCTTCTATCGCATCAAATGCTACAAAAAGTGCACATTTTACTGTGTTTCATACGAAAAACTTGACTTTCCATTATTTGTGTTTAGTGGGTTTTTACTTTCTTTTTCATCACTTTGTTTTTCTCTATATTTTGTAATATTCAATTTTTTTGTGTGTGGGGGGTGAAGAAAATAGACTACTAGAATCTTCTAACTTTTGCTACATTCAATCACTTGACTACTCACTAGCTAATATTTCTATTAAAGCATCATTTTAAAGGTAAGACTGAGGTATGCTAACAAAACTATTTTCAAGGTCTACTGCAGAATAAGCATAACTTTCTTCAGCTCTGTAGTTAGAGCCACTGTTTCATCCACAAACTCTGATTCCTTTGTTTGATTTTTCTTCTATATTGAGTAACTCTCTTTGAAATGAGGCACAGAATACAGCTTTTTAGAATTTTATCATTAATGAAAATCTATTATCATTTATCATTAATGGACAGTCTGCTTCAGTTAAGAATACCAGGTTGAATACTAGTTTTCCTTTAAATCTTGAGGTTATTCTGTATTTATCATCTATAATCCATCATTAGTGATAAGTACTTGGGGTCTATTCATGCTTTCTTGAAGCTGACGATGGTTTTTCTTTTCAGGATATTCTCTTTGTTTTAAGCATAGCTACTTGAGAAATTCTGGAGATATATTTAGCATATTTAAATTTTATTTTCTTGATTATTGCATTCAATCAAAATGGAATATTTCCAGACCAGATTTTCTTTCCAGTATATACATGTAGGAAACTGGGTAAAATATTGAAAATACAATGTTGGTTTTTTAGACACCAAAAACAGGCATAGCAGATGAGTGAAACCATAAGCAATAAGTGCAGACTGGTGAAGTGAACTATAACTATATTTTTAAAATTGTTCTTAATAAGTGCAGTTTGATAAAGTGCTGTTACCATAAGTTTTAACTTATGGGTAAAGGGGAAGTAAGAATAATCAAAGTATGCAAGTCAAAGAAAAACTTGAAGTCTGGCGCCTGAGAGGAGACTGTGTGGGAAACTTCATGTTATGGTACAAAAGAATCCCCCACTTTCCCTTCTCCCTCTCACCCACTTAACCTCACAAGAAACCACAAAGACGCTTAGAATAAAATTTCAATTCAATAGTCACACTCTATACAAATACAAAAAGAAGTTAAAATTCAACTGAACACAGAATCTTCTGTGCAAAGTTACGGGGATCTGAAACATCATATAAAATATTAGGTTAAAGATGATTCTGTGTTTTATTTTTTTTTGTGTGTGTGTGTGTTCTGTTTTTTGTTAGGGTGTGGCTATTCCTTGGTCACCTGAACTCAGCAAAGAAACTGTTTTTTTGATGAAGTATCAGTGGCTGACCTACATTAAATACAGACAAATATTAAAAAAATTTAAGACGCCTAATTATGAAAAAATATATTGCTGCTTTCTCCCTGCACATTTTTCTTTTTAAAGTATTTTTTAAAGTTTTTGATTTTTTTTTTAATCTTGAAAAATAGTGAAAAATTTTGGCAGAATTTACAACCAACTGCATAAGGGTCTGGGAAGCTGACAGGCTGGATCAGGGCTGGGAGGAGCAGACAGAAAGGGATCTTTCCCTTTGTTACTAGAGGCCAACAATAACTAAAAAGAGGCAAATATCAATAAGTGTGTGTAAACCAGGAATTGATACAGATTATCAAATTAGTATCAGTTATAAAAAATTCATATAATCAAGAAAATAGAGAAATCATGAACAGGATTAGAAAAAAAATAGGTGTAAATTTTATTTTTAGAAATTTATTGATGATACATAAAAATAAAGATGAATTTTATATTTTCACTTTAAATGGATGGCAGAGAGATATGTAAGTCATATAGTAGTTCAAAAACCCTACTTAAGTTACAAAAGCATAATCAATTGATAGCTTCTACTTATTTTACTCTCTATCTTCCTTGTCATTTCCCCTGAGGTCACAGAGTGTGACCAATCACTAAGCAAAAAACTAACCAAGAAGTTAGTCACTGAACCTACACTCTTTCTCAGAAGACCCCAATCAATTTCGGAGCAAAGGTGTGATACAACACCTTTTAATTTCCTTCTTTGGGAAAAGGTCCCTTTTGCAAATCAGATAGAAAAGTAAATTGGCCAACCTCTATCAAAATATTACTAGAAATAAATATGAGTTATATTCATTTAGAAGTAAACTGAAATAAAATAACACCATTGTACAGCATCTTTCAGGGTTAGCCTTTAAAAAAATGGAAAAAAAAAACCTCTTTCTAAAGAGCAGAATACTTTGCAGCACACTTCATCCACACTTTCATGTAGAAAAAAATGTTACCTCAGGTAAAAAGGTACATAAACTAATAGAAAGAAATCAAGACTTGGTCAAGGGTCTAGAAGGAACTTTTGATGACTATAAAATTTGGGGGGTACAGTAATAAGGATGCATCTCTGAGAGAGTCAATGCAGTGTAAATATCATGGAATTTCATGCTATCACATACCAAAGCACATACATCATGGACAATGTACAAGACAACCAAGTTGACAACTGGACTTGGCTAGTTGTTTTTATCCAGCCTCGGATGCTGCACAGTATGAATGAGGACTGAGTACCATAATGGTTTCCATCACCACATTTTATCTATCAAACTCCTCTTCCAAATATCCACCAGCTAGGAGGAAAGGTCTATCTCTAGGTTCTTGTTAGAGCATAATTCTTTTCATCATTCTCTCATAATAAATTAACAAGTGGACCTCAGAAATAATTTTAACCAGAAACCCCCAAACATTTTTTTTACATTTTGCTTTTACAGATAGTAAATGCTAAGCAAGCATCACTAATAAAGTATCAATATATCATGCCTAAAATTGAATCAGACCACATTTAACAAAAATAAAGATATTACTATTGTCTCAGACCATGGTATCCACTGTATTGTCTTCTACAAAAGAAACAAAAAGCTACTGGCATGGTAGGATATTGGAAAATGTGATGGTGTTCCTAACACTTGTTAAATTTCACATCATTATATCAGATTGTGCTACCAAGAGATAGTCTAAATAGATCCAGGAATCAGTGTGTCAATGTTGAAGAGTCTTCACTCATGATCACTTTGATAAATTGGCAATTATATTTTCTTACACCATTCCTCTGCATCCTGCAGTTTTAGAAATTCTAATTATTTAAGAGGACATTTTTCCAGCAGGATGTTGAACAAGATTCCAAATAAAATTTAAACTGCACCTGAGAACTTTAAATTCTATGTACTTAGAAAACACAAAGGAACAGAAGAAATTACAATCCTAGCTAGGTCACTTCACTCTCCTTACCAGAAGAACATTTATTCCATGTTGCAATAAAGACAAAAATCAGATGATTCAATCTGAAAACAGATGATCCTATTTTCTACTTTTTAGTACTCACTTGCCCTACAGGAATGGTTAAAAAAAACAGTGTTGTAGTTGTTTCTTGAGAAAATTATGGTGAGCAGGCTCAAATGATTTGGGGAAGAGTATGAGTTTCACTCACTCAGCTAAGTTATAAAGATCAAAAGAAGTATTTTTAAGGGATTTAAAATGAACAGCAGAAAAGACATAAGATGACCATTAATTTGATATTCAGTTTACACAGGTGTCAAAACTGTAATTAATTGCACTGTCTTCTCTTTTTATAAGGAATACAGTCTCACTAGTACCATAAACTACATACAGAACTTAGACTGAAAAGTGAATTTTTGTGGTGTCACTATAGGGAACTGTTTTTTTTATGGCACCATTAGGACTGAAGGATTCATTTCCCAGACAATTGTTGAAAGTGGTCTTTTCAAAATACTTTCATCAGTAGAAGAGAGTTTTTCTGGCGATGACCATTCAAGGCTTTCTACACTAAAGACTGTTTGAGACTCATGTAAATCACAGTCCATGTCTCATGTAGAAATAAAAATGAGAGTGCAAGACAGCCCCAAAATTTCACTTTGATTAAGCAGAAGCCTCCTTTGAGATAAGACTGCAAACCCAGATTCTGTGATGCTTCCTTCTCTTTATTTCCATTGTGCTGATCTGAAGCACACTCACTTATGGACTTCCAAGATGCCTAGTCATGGTCTTAATCTCCCTCCTGGGGAGACATAATTAGAACTCAAATGCATCCTTCATCTGCTTCCAGACTTTCTGTTTTCCAAAAGTTCTTTGAAGTCTTTTGTCACTGGAGATCACCCCCTCTGTTGATGTGGTGTTTATCTCATTTTATGTTTCTCCTTGACTGTTACTTTAATTCATTGTGGGTAAAATAGACTTGTATATTTGAAAATCCAGATCTCTAGGTAAAATAGTTAGCTGAGTTTACAGGCTTAAAGTCAAAAATATTTAATACATTTTATTATGAATTTAGATCCATGATTAAAATTGGAGGAAATAAAATACTTTATAAGGATGTAATTCTGCACTACAAAGTTATCATTGTTTTTCACAAAGGATACGATTTTTGGAAGATAACATAGCACCAAGAAAAAGAATCACTATTTTTTATATATAGTTGGGCTTGAAAGAGAATAATAATGTCACCATTAATTGATGATGTAATATAAAAGAAAAACCTTTATGACCAATTCTGTTTATTTTTGACAAAATATATTTGAAGCAAAAATTCAAAATCCATGAATCTCCTCAAAATACTATAAAGATACAGTTAATAGCATTTCTTCACAAATCATGTAATTTTTGTGATATTATCTAAATTTTCTAGACATAGATATAGAAGCTAAATACATTAATATTCTTTCTCAAGGCACATTTATTTTGAAGCAAATTTCCTTAAATCCACAAATACAATTAAATTTTATTTATCATACACAGATCAGTACATCAAAAATGACCAAATACCTGGAAAGAATTCCATTTGCATATTTCTATCTTTTAAACAATAAGGTCTAATATATCTTCTACCTTTTCAGTGACACATAATTTTTAAATTTCAAGTAAACTTCTTCTTTAGGATCAAAATGCACATTCGGCGTCCTGTAGGCTTCTAGGATTTGGGATTCTGTCTCATTCTTCAAGTCTGGGAAGTTTTCTCGTATTATTTCATTGAATACATTGCTCATTCCTTTGGTTTGGAGTTCTATACCTTCCTGTATCCCAATGACTCTTAAGTTTGGTCTCTTAATGTTATCCCATATTTCTTGGATGTTCTGCTCATGGTTTCTTAACAGTCTTGCTGAGCTGTCTATGTTCTTTTCGAGGTGAAATACTTTGTCTTCATTGTCTGATGTTCTATCTTCTAAGTGTTCTACTCTGCTGGTAGTATTCCCAATTGAGTTTTTAAGTTGGTTTATTGCTTCCTGCATTTCTAGGATTTCTGTTTGTTTGTTTTTTATAACCTCTATCTCCCTGTATAGTTGATCTTTTGCTGCCTGGATTTGTTTGTGTAATTCATTGTCGAATTAATCTTTCATTTTCTGATTTTGCTGTCTAATGTCTTCCTTGAGACTCCAGATCATCTGAAGCATGTATATCCTGAATTCTTTATCTGACATTCCATCTGCTGCAGCTGTTACCTCTTCTAAAGTTGAGTTGACCTGCATTGCTTGTGGTCCTTTCTTTCCTTGTCTTTTCATATTGCTTGCGTTTCTTTCTGCTTGGTGAAACTGTTGAGTTTTTGAAAAATTTTTCCCCCTATATATTTATATTGCTCTTGTATAGTTGAAAAGTCTCCCTTGCAGGGTTGGGCGGTGGTCTGCCTACCTTCCAGGCGCGGGCGGTGGCTCTGCTCTGCCCCTACTCCAATTGGGGTGATGTGACTACCGCTCCAACGGGCCGCTGTGCCTGTCTCGGGCGCGGGCGAAAGCTCTGCTCTGCCCCTACTCCAATTGGGGTGACCTGTTTATCATGCTGGCAGGCCACCAGGCCTGATACGCTGGTCGGTTGCAGGTCTGCCTACCTTGGAGATGCGGGAGGCTGCTCTGCTCTCTCCCTCCTCCAATTGGTGTGACTTGTCTACCACACCCATGATCCGCTGGGCCTGTTCCGGGCACGGATGAAGGCTCTGCTCTGCTCCTACTTCAATTGGGGTAATGTGCCTACCACCGGGCCGGCCTCTGGGCCTGTTCCACTGGTCGGTCGCAGGTCTGCCTACCTTGTGGGAACGGGCGGCGGCTCTGCTCTGCCCCTACTCCAAATTGGGTGATGTGTCTATCGTGCCAGCAGGCCACTGGGCCTGTTCCACTGGTTGGTTGCAGGTCTGCTTACCTTTCAGGCGTCAGTGGTGGCTCTGCTCTGCCCCTACTCCAATTGCGGTGACGTGTGTACCACTCCAGCAGGCCGTTGGGCCTGATCCGCCCATCTGTCGCAGGTATGCCTACCTTGTGGGCACGTGTGGCGGCTCTGCTCTGACCTTTCTCCAATTGGGGTTACGTGACTACCACACCAGCGGGCCACTGGACCTGATCTGGGCACGAAGGCTCTGCTCTACCCCTAGTCCAGTTGGGGTGACGTGTGTACCATGCTGGCAGGCCTCTGGGCCTGATCCGCTGGTCTGTCGCAGGCCTGCCTACTTTGTGGGCGCGGGTGGTGGCTCTGCTCTGTCCCTACTCCAATTGGGGTCATGCCGGCGGGCTTCTGGGCCTGTTCCAGGAGCGGGCAGCAGCTCTGCTCTGCCCCTCTGGCTTGATGACAAAGTGAGAAAGACTCGCGTGTTTGTGACTCACTTTCTTTACCAGGAGACCAACTGTTTGTGCCGCCGCTGGTATCAATGAAGTTCTCTCCTCCGCCGCTTTCTGATGACATCAGATCTCTGCCGTGTTGGTATCCCACGCGAATGGCAGCACTTCCTCTCCATTGCCGGCTGACCAAAGCAACGGGTGAGTCCTGACCGGTCCTCACAAGCCCCGTCTTCTGCGATGGAAATCCTTCCTCTAGCTTTTGGAGCACCCCAATTTTGCTGGAAATTCCTAACAAGATAGCTTTTAGCCTTTCTAACTCATCATTCTCCCGGCACAAAGACGCGGTACACCGGGGTAATGCACTCCCTTCGCCGCCAACTTCTATTCTGTCAAGTATTGATATTGTGATATCTCCTGTAGTTTTATTGCCTGGAGTAGCTGATTTTTTCTTAACTGGATCTGTAGTTCTTTGTATGTATTTTTAATATGATTTTTAAAAAGTGGTTTATAGACTTGTGTACATTCTCTAAGTGATATCACCCTTCTTTCTCAGTTATTTTTGCATGGATCAGGAATCAATAAGTCCTTACTGTTCTTGTTTTATCTTCTTGAAAAAATACAAATGCGCTTATAGGAAATGTTTCTCTTGAAACTGAAATAGCAATCAATTCATCACCTCTTCATGTGTTCCAAATGGTAGTCTGATACCTGGTCAGACAGAGCCCCCATCCAACCTGTGAAAAAGATGCCACTTTGAATAATGAAGATAGGCTGAGTTCCCCAGCAGATTGTACAGCTTGTTCTTTTAGACTCTGAAGTAAATGTGTGGATCGGTGTGTCATACACTGCTTCTTGTGTGGCATAGTTACCTAATATTAGACACGAATTCTGCCTTGGCATATTTGTGTAACTGTGACCCCGATCGGCACTGTGTGCTCCATCTACATAGTTTTTAGTAGCATCAAGCAAGGACAATAAGAATAACAACAGAATCCTAACACTGGTTGAATACTTTCTTAGTGTCAGGTGCCAATCTAAGTGTTTTGCTTGTATGAACTCACAACAATGTCCCGACATAGATGCCATTGTTACTTCCCATTTTTTTCAAATTAGGAGACTGAGATATATCTGTGTGTGATTGAATAAACCAACCAGGGCCAGAAACATAGGAGGAGGAGATGAGCGGTTTCCTACCTGGAGAGCTTATTTCAAGAGCTGTGTTTTATACCATTGTGCTTGGTCACATGCCAAATAAGAGAGAAAACAAACCAAAAACAAATCAGGACAGCCTCAGTCAAAGGCTCAGGAGGTTCTATGAAGCTCAACTCTCAAGCCTTATAAGGATCACAGCTTTAAATCTCTGTTAGCAATGCAGAAACTGCAGTCACTAACACTGATTGAGCATATCATGGGCAATACAAGCAACCCCCTACACACTGACATCCATTCCCCTCCATTTCCACAGCAGTCCCAGACTCCCTAGACCAGTCCTACTTTCCATCCTTTCCACCGAACACCACCTACAGGAAAAAAATTCCTGGAATAGGAATGAGTGCCAGGCTGTCAGCACCGATTCTCTGTCCCCCTCAGAGTGATCACCTTTTTGCACGACCTCTCAGCCTGGAACACTGACCAAGAAAGGTGTTGCTATCTAAATGATATTGCTCAGGTAAGCAGAACCAGTCGGTTTCTGTGCCAGCTGAGGCCCAGTGGGCCAGAGAGTTCAGCCAGGCTTCTCATTCCTCAAAAAGCCCTTCTTTCCATTTAGTAGTTCAAGTCTCTTGAGAGGGGGCCGAGATTGAATTCTTTCTCTGTACCTCAGACTGTCTGTTTGGGTCAAGGTTGAAGAAAGAATTGGGAGAAGATTGGATTTTTCAAAGTATGCTTGCATCGCTTCTCTCAATCAGTTCTAGCAAAGCAATAAATTTCACCAACTCTCCCTTGCACTTAAAAAAAAAATACGTAAACACACACATACATATTTTAGACTCAGTTTAGTTAGGGCACTTCATAAATCAATTCTCGTTCCTAGGACTTTTAAAATAATTTGGATAAAATAAATTTTGCTCTGTGTAATTTGGCATAGCATAAATTTTTAACCCATGTTTTTATTTTTTTTTTAGTTGTAGATGGATGCAATATCTTTATTTATTTATTTTTATATGGTGCTGAGGGTTGAACCCAGGGCTTTGCATGGGCTAGGCAAGAACTCTACCACTGGGCCACAACCTCAGCCCTTTAATCCATGTTAATAAATTGAAAACTAGGAACCACTGGTAATCTGGATAAAATATTGACTATATCAATTCAATTAATGAATGTGGTAATTGTTGAAGCATTTTGAAAACCTATAAACATTCCTTTCTATCACCATCTTAAAAATAGTTACATTTTTCCTATCCCCAGATCATGGTTATAATGATTCTATTTTGAAAACTCCAGTACTTTGATTTACCTACAAAGAACAACTTTCAGGTTTTAGTGAAGTTGAAGATGCTGGTTAATATTTGAAAGGGTGAAATGTATCTTGAGAAGATTGCCTTCAATTTATTTTCTTTACCTCATGAAAGGACTTCTTTTTATCATTGGTGGTCTTGTTGTTTAAAAAAAAAAGAAAAATCTTTAGAAAAGGAGAATCTGTAACCTTTCCATGTTCTCTGATCTGTAATCTTCTTGCTGACTAACTTAAATCCTTATTCCCTCATCTAGGAGGCATATAGTAGTAGAGTTAAAAATGCAGAACCCAGAGTTAAACTGCTGTGAGCTCTCAGGGTGACCTGGATCAAGTTAGAACATTGCCTAACTTTTATTTTGTTCCCATCTCCTGTGGTCATTGGGTTCACTTCCTTCCATAATGTTTTTGTCATGAGGTGGCCTTTGTCTTTCTTCTCCTAAATGGTGAATACAAGCTAGGGCTGATATTTGTGGTAATTGTCATTTTAATCCTATTGCCAGCAGGAGTAGGGATCTCCTACTCTCCAACACTCATGATATTCTGTGCAACAGAAATCTGTTCCCCCCCCCGCCCCTTTTGGATTTGATTCCCATGAACTGAAAAATTTCTGTCATCTTCCATCCCAGAATTGTGCTTCTAGCTTGTTGACGGAATGTGGCTGACTCCCTGTGCACCATACCTTTTGCTTTCAAAGATGAACATAACTCACACATCATTTCCCTATTTTTAGAAAAGAATGAAAGATACCATCTAACAACTGTCAGCTGATGCCAACACACTGTGTGACAGAGTTGCTAGTCAGAAAACTTTACAAGTAAAAAAAAAAAAAAATAAGGTTGGAAAAAATGCTTCAAGGTAGGGTCATTGGATGCAGACATTTTTTCAGAGATGTGAATTTCATGGCAGGTAAATAAATATATATTTTAGGAATGAGTTTAATTAAGAGAGAACTTAATCCATATAATCCCTGGATGAAAATTAATCTAGTTTCATCATTCTAATGTATGGAGATTTGGAGACCACACCACTTTGAGAGTCAATCTTATCTGTATTTTCTGTGTTGAGGTTCATTACCCTTCCAGGAATATATTTTTCAATAGCTTTAGCCATTAAGCAAAAGTCTTTCTAGTTGCCCAGTTGTTAATCTTTAAATAATTATCTGCTGTCATTTCTGCATTCAAGGTTAAATCTAGCTTTCTTTCTTTTTTCTTTTTTTTAACTCATCTTCTGTTTCCTGCTCTTTTTTGGTGGTAATTCTCTGGAGCTCTCCCCTAAGAGAACAGTTTTATTCTCATGACCCCTGAGGTCACTGTCTATACCCCTCAAGGGCTCTTCAGATACAAATGATGTAAAAAGATCATATTTGGACTGACATCTCTAGAGAATCTAGCCGTACAACTAGCCTCATGTTTACCAATACTTCTTGGCTTTTCTGTTCAGAGAGATCTGTTTGATCTCTCTGGCTGGTATCACTACTCTTATGTCTCCTCTGTTGGGAACATTGTTAGACAGAAGCCTTCCCCCCAGTGACCCCCATCTCCTATCTTGAGAACAACATTGTCAAGGAACATTCACATAGACCAGCCTTGGGATGCATGGTGATGAACATCTCTATCACTCTATGACTTTAGCTGGCCTTGTCTTGAACTTAAATCTGCCTGTGTTTAGAGATAACTTAGGGCAAGTGCCTCTGAAGCCTGAAGGAATGGATCCTGCTCTCAGGAATCAGGAGGGAACACCACTGGTCTTATGACATGCGCTTTTCATGCTAGTGACACTCAAGACTAAGAACTCCCTTGTATGGGCTTTCCTAGCTCTGTTTGCACTTTCCTAAAGATTTCTTATTAAGGGACTTAAGCATCAGACTTAATAGTTTTTTCCCTTAAAATATGTTTCCATTTTCATTTCCCAACTTTGGTAAATGGTATTACAACCTTATATTTTAGGGAATTTTCCAAGACTATTTTCTTTCTTCTTGATTCTTTCTTTTGATGTTCACAAAATCTTGCCTATTTTTCCTGCTTTGTTTATCATGTGTCCAAGTTTCTCATTCCATAGGAAGCTTCCAGCTTTCCAATACTGTACAACTACTCCTCCATTTATATGGCCTCCCTTTCTAAGTCTCTTCCCTAGCATATTGTGCTTACCATGAGTAATTTTGATAATTACTAAATTAATTTGATAATTCTAAAACAGGGTCCAGTTTTTACTACTTCCTTTAAGTTAATTTAAAAAATATGGGGTTTCATATAAGGTCACTATAAATTTTGGGACACAACATGAATGAGGCAAACATGGTCCCTAAACTTAAAAAAATTGGCAGTTTTGAAGATGCATAACCTAATAGATATGTGACTAGGTATAATAGGTTAAATACCATGAAAGGGACAATACGGGGTGGTTTTAAAGGGACATCTAACCTGGAATTATGCATCAGGAATGGTTCTCCCAAATTGTGACATCCCTGCATACAATTCAGGGTCAATGATGGAGTGAGCCATCAGAGAGGCAAAAGAGTGTTCAGGCAAAAGCTGTGGCATACACTAAGGTATGGAGGCAACAGAGCTGATTGCTTCAAGAACTTAATAGAAGTTGTGGTTAGCTGAATATGGAGCAGGGACAGAAGGGCTAGAATTGGTAGGCAACTCAGGGAGATAATTATGGCTTTTGGGGAATATTACAGGGGAACCACAAGATCAAGGAGGTAAGCTAAGAGGCTTTCTTTTAAGGAAACAAGACTGGTGGCCTGAACTGGGATAGTGGAGATGGTTTGAGAAGGGTTGAGAAACAGAGGTTGTTGCCTTTTTAGGACACTGTATAAGTAGAGACAGATATATTGTTCTGGGACTCTTAGGCATTGACTTATTTTTTCCCCCCAGCAAAAAGAATATTGGCTTTCTGATGCTGAGTTTACTTAAAGAGACTGGAAAGGTCAATGCTTGTAAATAACCCCTTAAGTAGAAGTGCATGGATTGTTCGTTCAAGTTCATCTAGAATGGCAGACTTAAAGTATATCAAAATGTAGTATTATCAAGGAATTTGGAGTATTTTTTCTCAATCTCATTATATCTCTGCCTATGCAAAGAGCAGCACCATCATCAGAGCATCTCCCATGGATCCAGGGCAAAGAGAAAATAGGAACAAGATGGCGCTGCTCCTGTGCCTCCTCTGTGTCCAGTACATGCAATTCTGCATCCTCTGTCGCACACTAAAGAAGCCAGAAACTCATAGTAGTTGTGCGTTGAGTGTAAGTGTGAGCGTGCAATGACTCTGTTTTTATTCCAGCCAGTTGATGACTTTACTGGGAAAGTTAAAGAGGTTTAGTGGCAGAACCTTCTGCCGTTGGCAGGATAAGCAGCAGGAAGGATGAAAGAAGAGCCAAGGACATTGCTATAGTTCTGTTTATAGCTGATGTGATGTCCATGTTGGTCACCAAGGCCAGAGGCAGGGGATGTGCTGCTGGGCCAGTTAAGAAGACCTGTATCAACGTGGACTTTGTGAATTTCAGGGGTTCTTGGTCCATCTCTGTGCAGATGTTTAATGGGCTGTACAGATTTGCAGTTCTGGGGAGAGGCCTGAGCTGGACAGAGTTGTAGGAGTTGATATCTAATCACTTCATAGAGCTTGGTGTGATCATCTAGGAAAAGTGTGCCAGGAAAAGAAATAAGGAACTGACAGGAGGACAAGGTAATCAGAAGACAAGAAGAAGAAGATCTTGCAAAGACATCGAGCCAAGCATGATGATAGTTTCATTTTTTTTATCCCATAAAAGTCGACCTAATTTTTATCCCCTAAATCAGAGGTCACAAAACTAATGTACGCAGGTCATATAAGGTGTAGATATGTTTTGTTTGGCCCACAGATTGATTTATAAATTTGAACCAAGAACACATCTTTCCACGCACATTCCAGTTTGCTCCAAACACCATTTCTGTTTCCTCATACGAGTTCTCCTTATCAGTCATTTGTTTTATATGCCAGGACCCTGAAGGCTATTATAAATGCAAAAGGGTCATGCTTTTCTTGTCTCCATTCCTTCTCTTTAGAATACCATTCTGCCTACTCCAAACCGATTCATCCTGCAAGGCTCAGCCATACTTTCTTTTTGGTGAAACTCTCTTCCATCTACTTTCCTGGGCCCTGTACTGGGCTGTTATTGTTATTTTTCTGTTTATGAGTGACTCAGTACATGGATTCAAAGACTCCTGTAAGTAGGGAGCCAAAGTGCTCTGCAGTTTTGCGCTTTGACTCATAGATGCAACTACAAGAGAATTTATTTTTTATTAATGGTTTGTTTTCTAATGAGAAGACTTTAAAACAAAGCTTAGAAAAGGACAACATTTAGAAAATATGAATGGTATGTCTGTTCAGCCTGACAATACCAACCCCCACATTGTGAAGGGCCAACTCGCAGGTGCTCTCCCACATACCTTCACACTCCCACACTGAATTGCATTAACATGCACTTTTCTAAGTCAATAATACTGTTCCCCTTTCTAGGCTGGGGGCACGTGTTACAAGAGCCTCTGCAGGGTCACTTGTATGTGTCAGGTGTCTTCAGTGCATGTGCAGTCAGTGACAGGATATAGTTCTGATGGAAACCTTGAGGAAAACTGAGAGAGGGAGGGATTTCCAGTGTCTGCCTCACCCTGCTTCACAGTCTGGGTCCAGGAGTGGGCAACCCCGCCCAGTGATGAATCAGCACGCCGATATTATCAAAGGAGACATTACATTTTCAATGTCATGTTTTAGGTTTATAATTTAATTTTCAGCTCTGGCAATTCCAGAAGCATCCCTAGGGACATATGAAGAGGAGGGGTCTGGTGTGTCCCCGAAATGAATTCATGTTCTTTTCTTGAGCACCTTAATTGGCATGCATATCTCACAAGCTCTCTCTCTCTCTCTCCTCTCTGCTGCAGCCAAACTCTCTCACACCACCAAGTTACTCAATATTCCTCCTGCACTGACTGCTTTCTTTTCCACTCAACCTCAAGTCAGATCTACTTTAGCAATAAATCTCTGCTGGGAGCAATCAGAGCAAATACTGAGCGTGCACAAAGATATTAAAAAGAAGTGCAACACAGACTTATTTAATAATGTTGAACAGCCCTTTATAATATTTGGAATATTTTGCCAAAGTTACTATGAGCATTATGTTTAATGCATTTTCTCCAAGACAGAAAGATCTTTCCAAGAATGAAAGAGAGAGAGAGAGAGAGAAATAGAGAATCAGGTGGGCCACGTTGTGTTCGGCTGAACCTGTTATTCTCTTTCTTTTCCTAGATCTTTTTCTTTGGCCAGAGACACAAAATGTGAAGCTGTTCTTTGTTCCCCCTGATTTATGAATAGTTGGCATTGGGCAATTGCTGTCCCAGTGGGATGCATTTTATTTTAAAAATAGTTTGAAGCACTTTCTTTTAAATTCCCCTATGTCTACTGCCACCTTGACTGTGTAATACATGCTTCTCAGGGTGTCCTTGTGCTGTTGAGGTCTGCTCCATGTACTGGGAATTAAAGCACTGAATTTATTTGTAGCACTTTGAACCAAAATGTTGAATTTATTTAGAGAGTAATTCCAGTGGGTTAAATTTGTTTCTATGGATCTATTTGCTGCAGCTGGAACACTGATAGAAAAGAGGCATGTTACTTTTATGTCCTCAAAAGAGAGAGAGAGAGAGAGAGAGAGAGAGAGAGAGAGAGAGAGAAAGAGAGAGATCCAGGCAACTGTAGGATAAATATCCATAGGGCAAACAAATTCCTCTCAAAATGACTGCAAATTCAGGTGACAACATCAGCTTTAAAAAGACCCCTGTTCACCTGGCAGCTGTGGGTTCAGATTCTCCTTAGTTTACAATGACATTTTATTCCATTCTTGCACTCTGATCCCCATTTGTATGCATTGCAAAATCTCTGCACAGAGATGACCCAGTTAACACTTTCTGCTTCACAAACCCAGAGATGGAACAGCAGGGAGCCTGCTGCAGAGTGCTGAGTCTTACTAGCTGAGCAGTGAGGGGACAGGGAACCTGGCCACAGTCCAAGCCATCTCTGTCTGGACCAGTGGCAATGCGCTAGACTCTCCCAGGGAGGTTTAAGAAGCCCAAGCCCCACCCCAGACTAATCATCATCTCCCAGGAAAATGGTGGGACAGGACATTTTCCTTGCCTTAAAACAAACAAACGAACAAAAAAAAAAAAAAACTATTTTTTTATATAAATAAAATATTTCCAGGGATTTGAATAGAGCCTCCTGAGGACATTATCTGACAGGACCCACTATAGAGAATGTAGCTGTTTTGTTAACTGATGGCATTTCAGGAGCAGAGGCTCTCATGCTTAGCAAAGAGACATAGAATCTCACTTTTCCTTCAGAAGCCCATAAAACTTGGTTTTAGTAGAACCTCCTCATTCTTTGGCTTAATAAGTACAATTAATCCAACCAGGAGCTCATTCTGTATGTTCTAATGCCATGGCAGGCGACCAGTTGCCAGTGTGTTATGGGGTTGCAGGTCATTTTTTTTTTTTTTGCCCTGGTCCACTTATCTGCTCTTAAATGTGAAGCATAGTGGCACATAGACTGATTCCTCTAGCACCCCTGCTTCTCAGCTTACCTTCTGTTAAACATTATAAGTGAAGATTTAATTTGAGCACCTGGCTGGGGATGTAACATGCAATCAATTAATTACCTTAATTGATCCAACATCCTCAAAGTCAAAACAGTAATGATGAATTTGGACCTACCATAGGAAGAAACACAGTTGTGTTTATGTAGGAAGGTGAAGTCAGCAGAGAAAGATGGTGTTAAAACTGGGTCTCCACCTCCATTATGTGTTAATGTGCTTTAAGACTAGAAATGGTTTCAATAGTGGTAGAGTCTAGTATTCAGAGGGGGCAGATAGATGGATTAAGCAGGTCAAGTTTTCAACTAGGTGTCATGTTGGAGACCTTTCTGGTTTGGAGTGTTTGTCTAGGCCGTACCTCTCAGGGCTGGTAGGTGGATGTCATTGCAGAATTCGGGTCTAGCTTTCCTAGATCTTGCAACTTCTCAAGAAAAGTGAACAGTTTGCATTTGTTGATAAAATCTCCAGATTTAAATGTCTCTGTAATGACACTTGTAGAGCAGATTAAGTAGGCTTTGCACAACATTCAGGCTCTGGACTTTTCTGATAATGAGATACTCAAATGCCCTTGAAGACCAGGACAATCAGAAGCAAACAACCCTGGAAGTTCAGGGAGTTAACATCCTGGGTATTCTCTTGACCAATGGATTCAGAAGCCAGAAGTGAGAGTTTTGATAAATGTTTCTTTCCTTATCCTGAGATGCACAGGCCAGGGCCCCTCTCAAGAACCCAGTAGCAAGACCATGAGCTACCCCTGCTTTGGATAGTTCTGCAACTTATCATTGAATTGGCATTTCCTCCTTTCCTGTTTCTGCATCTGTCCCTCACCTCTGTTCCTTTGACTCATTCCACAAATAAACTACTTGTTCCCGAGCCTTTCTCTAGCCTCTGCTTTCAGTGCAAATTGGGTTAAGACATTTGGCAGCTAATTCGTTTTACAAGTCACTGTGTAACCAAAAGAAGTCAGTCTGTACAGACAGGCGTGTTTCTGAGGCTGCCTGTATAGGATTTTGTGATAGTGAAGGGCTTGTTGATTGAAGAAACATGACACTGAGTGAGATTCGGGTCAGCTGTTTGGTGCTTACTAAATGTTACTAAATTATAGGTTTGTGATTTCTGTAACACTTTGTTATACACAAGAAACTTCATTTTGTTGTTGCTGTTGTTGCTGCTGCTGTTATTGTTATTATTTGTTATTGTTATTGAAAACCAGTTGGCTGGTTTTCAAATGAACCTTTATAGACTTTTCATTTTAGCATGGTTTTTGAGTTATATAAAGGTTGCAACATGTTGTAGAGTAGCTTGGTTGGATGTACTGCTGCTGTTGTCTTTGGTGTGGGTGAGTTTTCAAATCATGTGTCTAGAAAAATCTTATGCTGTTTCTCCACTGAAGCCATCACATCAGATCAGAAAGTGCCCCCTAGGAAGCTCTGAACATACCCTATCAGCTCCCTGAGGGCAAAGGTTGTATCTTGCTTATGTTTCCATCTCTCTTAACTCCAGCCAATGCTGCCAGGCACAGGGGTATTTAATAACTATTTGTTAAACAGGGGATTTCCATCACCCTTTGGAATCTGAGGAATGGTATCAAGTCCCAAAGCTGCCCTCTGAACCCGACTCATATCTCTTTTCCTCTGCTCCAGATGATGACCATAGCCTGTATAGTTTCTATGCCACTAGGATAAATTGGTAACCAGGACCTTTCACTCAGCCTGACTTGCCCAGACCTCCCTCTACCTCATGCATGATGCATGATCTCTGTTGCCAAACAGAGCTGCTGCTGGCACCTGGGCACTGTGAGAGAGATTTCTAGGACCTACCTGTGCACCGTGTGTTACAATGTATTCTCAGCCACACCCTGAGTGAAAGCCTGTGTTCATTTTCTTTCCTAGATCCTCTGAGCTCTGATCTTGCTCATTTACTGGGTGATTAACAAAAATGAATGAACACATGATGTAATTTCAGCCTCAGATCTTAGGACACTTTTACGAGGTCATTTTATTAACCCTTTTCAGAACCTGGGATAGCTTGCTCACATCACCATAAAAGACGAAATTAATACTTGTGCCAATGACTTACCTTTGCTCAGCCTAAGTTTACATCTCAGAAGGTTGATTAGTCATAGAGCATTATGTAGCAGCATGACCTGTGAGCTCCTTGTTTTCTGTCCTTAACAGACTTAGGAAGTCAATGCTTTATGATAGGGATTTAGCATGTTTTATAAAGGTACTGGGTCAATGATCTAATGAACAGGAGAAATTTTTTTTTTGTTTTCATTTTTTTAACAACATTTTTGATTGATCACTGCATTGAGTGGCAGGTAGTCTTCAACACACCTTACATGTATGAATTCAATATCACCTGTGGTAAAAATGGAAAAAAAAGTTGGGCACAGAGATCATAGTTATCTATGATCAATCACAGTTTAGTGAACATGGAGTGAGGGAATTTGCTGAGGATTTTAGGCTACCGAGCAATATTAGGTCAATCCTGATGCCAAGAAGTCACTGGCTTGAATGTGGAAAAGAGATGCAAAGGGGCTTCACAGGGGTCCTAGAACAGTGGGAAGCCATTGATATTGCTCAAGAAAACAGCTTCTGAAGTCAGACAGGAGGTTCAGGTGGTCTAGCAGGTGTTTGCAGGCTGAGTTCCTTCATGCTCTGAAGCTGCTCCCTGTAGTACTGAATAGGTGAAATTTATAGATATGGACAATGGGTGTTCTGTGGGGCACAATGGTCTAGCCTTTTTTTTTTTTTAAGATAGATTAGAAATCCTGTCATCCACAAATGTCCCCATCCCTGGTTGTAGGTACTATCACTGTGTCCCCAGGTAGGACTCACAGATAAAGGTAAGGGTGCCGCCAGCTGTTGAGGATACAAAACAAGTGGATCAGAGCTCATCTTAAAAATCAATCATTTAAATCACTTATTCAGCACCCAGGCCAATTACTCTGAGAACTCTTTCTGGAGCTGGCTGTCACTATCCCTCATTAACCCAATACCTCAACAGCATAACACTTCCCTTATTGAATGCAGAGACCCAAAAATTGTAACCATAATATTAGTAGATTAAATTTATTGACCAATCGCTATATGCTTCACTACACAAGGTAGGTGCATGAAAATCATTGTTAACTCTTAAGGACAACCAAGGTTTAGGGAGGTTAGTTACTCATCCAAGGCCGTCATCTTATACGTAAAAGGGGTGAAAGCAAAGGAGGCAAGCCCAAGCCATTTGAGTGTAGCGGCTGCTAAAAATTGTTTGTTGATTGACTACCTAAAAACAATCTTACCCTCAACACTTGCTGAAGGGAAGAAGTCAAAGCCCTGTGTGGGAATGGTCTGGCCAGGCAGGCTGCTGGCAGGCAGAGGATCATTAGAGCTGTGACGACAATGCAGAGGGTGTTTTGGTGCTGAGATCTGTGCAGCCAGATGGAAATCGTAGTTCAAGCTTGGTGTTGTCAGACAGCAGAGGCTGTGGGCAAAGGGGAAGGCACGGGTGAGTGATTTTCGACTGTTTATCTCTAATGTGTGTGGCCAATGTCACTCCCATCTCTGATGGCTGTGATTTATTCTATTACACTGTCAGGATTAAAACACCTTAGCAGGAGAAAAATAAAGGGCGGGATACAAATGCTGTGTCATTGATGTGACAGATGGGATTCCTCTGGATGCCATAGATGACGAGGGTATGGAAACTGTCTCAAAAATACCATGCCTGCAGAATATCAGAACAGAATGAGACAGACCCCAGGGGACCATCTATTTCACACCCTCTTTGAAAGACAAGACCAAGACTCAGAGAGCTCACGGGAAGGGTAGGGGGCCCAAGGTGACATGTTCCTGGTTTAGAGCCCCAACCCTAAATCCCTCCTCCAGCTAAGAATTCACAGCTTCATGGACTGATGCTCAAGTTCATTGTCCTCAACCCACCTAGGTGATCCTGATGTGGAATAGGAGAGGAAGAAGCAAGAGATGGAGAAGGGACTTGGAGCCTTTCTCTGTACATTCTCCCAATTACTGTTTAACCACGGGGAACTGTGTGTGGCCTTGCCTCTTTTTTTTGGCTAGCTCTTTTCTCTTCTCTGAACAAAAAAGACCCCTCTCACCTCCAGGCCCTTCTTAAGTGACGGGGTGGGCCACTTTCCGCCTGCTGTGGCTGCCAGCTTCTTGTTGTGTCCTCACCTCTCTTCCCTAGACCTCTTGGGCCCCAGCTCTGTCTCTCTCCTGCTGTTTCCCATGTGAAGAGGGATCGAGGGTCAGAGCTGGTCACAGCTCCAGCTCTCAAAGCCCAGGGCCTTGTCTCTCCACCTCCTGTTCCTGCTCACTTGTTCCCATGTGCAGACTTTCCAGCAACTTAGATTTTCTGAATTCCTTAAAATTAGTAGAGTAGTGCAGAATTTAGACCAGACTGACCCAGCTCTAAGCCTAAGCCTCACCAACAGTGACCCATATGATGTTAGACAAGTGTCTCTGAGCCACAAAATCCTCTTGGCATAATGGCTCTCTTAGTTCCTATATAAAGTGTTATTTTGTGAGTGGAGTTTATATATGACAAAATTCTTTGCCAAGTGCCTTTGTTGCTACTAAAGTGTTTCCATGAACAAAGTGCATGAATTATTTGGTGAATTTTGCAGCTTTATATGAAAATCCCCATGTATCCAGACACCTTCAGGTGTTGACATGGATCTCTTGCAGGATGTTCTGAGCCTGACAGGGAGACTGGGCCCAGGAGGCCCCAGTGCTGTGAGACATTTTAGGTGCCAAACAGCGCTGCATTTCCTGTGTGCACTGAACAAACACCCTAGTAGAACTGTTGTAAGAACACCGAGCAACACAGTCAACCTCTAACTCTGAATCCTGCTTACCACTTGGCAGTGAAGTACATTGCTTGTGGCCCAGCTGTCATAAAGAACACGTCAACACGACATCAGGCTCCACCTATATATAATGTTCTGTATCCAAGAGATGCAGTATAATGTGGTGAAGCTTGGAGTAAGACTACCGCATTTCCCTGTCTCTAGTTCCTAACCTGGGAAAATGCATGGGAGGGAGGTGCCATCTTGAAAACAGTCCAAGGACACCCATGGTGGGGGAAGGGTGAGAGGCAGAAAGGTCTACCTGCTCTATTAGACTCATCTAAGACCTGTGACATTTAATGACAGTGTCATTGGAATGGGCTGGAGTTCTGAATTATCCAATTAAATACTCACACAGAGGAATGGTATTAAAACTAAAAAACCACAAAGCCAAATAGCACCATCAAAAAAAAAAACCTTTCTAAAAGAATATCCCTTATCTTCTCTGATAAGTCTTCTATTTTGTATTCCCATACAAGGCAAGTGAGCTTGGTAGGGATGTAGGACCACAGAGAAAAATGGAAAGAGCAAAGACTGCTCTCATCCCTCTCTCTGATCCCTGTGGGTTGACACAAGAAGAGAAGCAATCTCTTGAAAAGCTTAAGCTAGATGGATCCCTCAGAAAGTGAATGTCTATAAAGAGTTTAAACATCTCACCTGCAATTTGTGTTATCCTCACTCCCATGCTAACCCTTGGGGCTACAGAAAGGATTCTGAGCCTCAAATCCAGACCAGTGTTAGGGGATCATTCGGTCAGCTGGCACTTGACTTCAGGCCACTTTTGTCCCTGGTGTTGTTTGGGAGCTGGGGATGCAGACATGAAGAAGGCATGGTCAAAGCTCCTGGAAAACCCACTAGCTAGTGCAGGAGAGGCAAGAAGAGACAGAAGCACAATTCTCTGGGCGTGGAAATCAAGACTTCCTGGAGACTCTTGCAGCAAAGATGCTGTGCTGGGAGTCAGGGTTGATCTTGCTGAAGGTTTCCTGGGATTCGCTTAGGTTTGCTCTCATGTGAACTAGATGACTAAAATAGACGGGAAAAATAGCATCCTAATATTTAAATATATGATTACCCTTTCTTTATAAGTACTTAGCTGGAAGTGTCTCAGGATGAATACTAAAGCATGTATCTGTGAATGTAGACCATATTGGAAACAGATTTACTGTCCCAAAGTGTAATGCTTACTCAGCCATCTGATGAGATTTGAGCACTGAGCAGTTTGAGAGGGATGCATAGAGCTGTTTTATTACAAGATGCTGTTATGAGTTATAGCAGCTTTCCTTATGCTATACGGCTGTCGCCAAACAAGTTACATGAATATAAGCAGTTTTATTTGCAATTTTTTGCTTACATTTTCTTAGCATATTCAGATTATGGCTTCTCAAAGCCCAGCTCATACTCCTGTGACAGTCCTAGTATATTGCCTTATTCAGAGCCAAAAGGAGCCTTTAAAAATATTTGTTGAGAGTCCCCCTTAGAGTATAAAATGTTAGTGTTTATTGACGCTATCACCTGGCACTTAAAAAAAAAAAAAGAAGAAAAGGGAAAGAAGCATTTTCATTCTTGGGTATAGTGTGTTTATGTTAGAGGAAACCTAATGAACACATTAATTAGCCTCTGTTTGATACAAATACAGTGACTCTGAAATAGAAGGTTTTGTGTTTTAGAAAAAAAAATAGAATTTTGCATTTCTTTTGATCAGGATCAAACCTGAAACAACTAAAATAAGAAAGAATTAATTTCATAGGAGAGATGCACCAGGCTTCGTGGTTACATATAAATTATAGGCTGGAAAATTAGTGTTGTTGTTTCCCCTTGAATGTGTGAAAGTGAATCAGAGAAATTGATGATGTTAATAAAAATGATAATAACAGTAAATTAGTTTATACTAAATGTAAATAATTGTTAAGCTGGGACCTGAATGAACCTCAGACAGCTAGAGACTTCATTGAAATCCACTTTATTCTTATCTTATTAAGCATCCTTTAAATGAAATTAATTGTGTTGTTAATAATTACAATAAATATTTAACATACAATATTAAGTACTCAGAGTCTTCTTTTTTCTTTCTATTTGGTTTTGGAAAATAGTGTTATCATTAGTGCTTGTCTTGACTCATGATTTGGGGGACACTGGACTTTTGAACATGACCACATAGCCTAAAGTCACTACAGGAAGGAGCAGGACATAGATGGGATTGTAGATAATTTGGTGAATCAGCCTTTAGAGGCTTGTTTGAATTCCTTGCATTGAATTGCTTTTCTGATTATAAAAACAATTTGTATTCATTGCAAAAAATTGAAATAATAAATATACAAAGAACAAAATTAAAATAACCTATTATTTTATCTTCCAATAGCAATTGCTATTATCATTTCAATATATTTATTTTCCAGCCTTTTAGCTGTTTTGTTATGTGGAATGCATTTTTAAAGCTGGAATTATATGTAATATTGACTTGGCATCTTACTCTTTGTATTTACTCTCATGAATGCTTTCCATTTCTTAAGATAGTTTTATGAAATATGATTCTAACAATTATTTAGCATTTCTGTATGAATGGGGCATACTATATTGTATATCTAATCTTATTTGAATATCTATATCTTTATTGTATATCTAATTCCTCCAGTGGAATCTTAGTTTTTGTACTTTTTTGATATAATATTTAAAATGGTTTTACATAAATCTTTGTGTATGTCACTCATTTCATTAGAATAAATTTGTTAGTATTTTAGACTTATATTAATGTGGTACTAATAAAAAAGAACCAATAGAGTAGGCTATGAGTTCTAAATGTCTGAATTATGCATCCAAAATCTGAAATGCATTTTAAAACAATATTTAAATTTTACTTATAAATCATTTGCTAAATTTTCAGCCACATATGTAATAATCCCTTTGTACCACATTATAGATTGTATCTTTTAATTATAATGATATTTTGTTAAACCAATTTTATATTGTGTGAATGTAGGAATCCTAAGTTATATTTCTCTGGATCCCAGCTAAGGGATAGGTTGTGTAGGATCATATGACTACATCTCAAACTTTTTGTGTTTCTGCTAATAGTAGTGTAATTACTGAATTCTCAGAAGGATGGAGTAGTAGCATGTGTAAACTTTAAATTGTTTTCACTTGACTATATGCATATATTGCTGGGCACAAATATCCACATTATTTATGCCTGCTACATAAATCACCTATTACATATTATACATTTGAGTACATTGAAACAGTAAGTATATATTTATGCTCATGTACATATATTAAAATATTTTAAATATCCTATTTTTAAAGGGATTGATTCATGGAGTTCAGTGATTTTACTGTTTATTTGTGATGTGTTTAAATCAAGTGACTGTTAGAACAATTAGTAACAAATACTGTGGGCCATATAGCCATCTGGCCTACCATTGGACTCCATTTGCCCTAGATGTATAGTATTGCTTGGGGTTTATCTTAAAAGGAATTCTTGTACCGTGTTCCAAAGCACAGAGAAGCCCAGAACAGACAGAAATGGCGTCAAGAGATAAAGGCAGGTCTTGCAGAATTTTTCTGTCTCATTTTATATGTGTCTGTGGGAAGCTTTCCACCTATACAACAAATCATCCCTAGGGAGGACAGTGTCATGATATGAGAAAGGAACAAAAAATGAAATGATGTCTGATTCCCATGGAAAAATAGGTCTTATGTGAAAATTAATCTCAGTGTGTTACAACATTTGCTACATAAACCTGAACAAAAGAAGAAAAAAAGAACTTGTGAGAAGCTGCTCTTTCCCTCTGAGGTTATCTTTCATAATGGTCTCTTTAGTTTTGTATGGCTGCCCAATTGCTATAGTGTAAACCCCAATGTTCTCAGAGCACTCAGTGGTACAGAAGCCAGCACGTGGCTGCCAGACAGGCCACGGGCCAGGGAGGTCAAGCAAGAGGACAGGCTTGTCCTCATGGAGCCTTGACCCACTTACTCCTTGACCCTTACTTTTAATTCTTTCTCTTTTATTATTTTTTCCCCTCTTCTGGGCATCTGTGTGTTTCAGATGATACAAGAGTTTCTTTTGAGATAAACTCTTGACACTTCACACATAGGGCAGGTGGAGACTAATGGTAGACCAGATGGCTATGTGGTCTTTGGTATTTATTATTAAGATTCTGGCACTAATTTGTTTCAGTGACCTGGCAAGTCACTTACTCTGTCTATGCTTCAGTTTTCACCCCTAAAATGAGCCAAGAGAGGAGCATAAAATCTCTCAAGTAGAAGAGTGATACTAGAAAAAGACAGGAGAGTCATCATCAAACAAACAGGGAGAAATATGTTAACACTGAGGTGAGGCCTAACTTTTGTCAAGAGTGAATCCAAGCTTTACATGACTTACAAATTTTTATAGTCCCCTTAAGAACATTAAAATATTTAAAGTGCAAAATATATAAAGATAAGTATTTACTTAGAATGAATAAAGAAATCATAACTAATTATGAATTTAAAAACTAACAAATACCAACATTATAACAAAATCCCAAATTATGCTGTATTATTATTAAACAACTAGTTAATATACTGTAGTTACAATTCTCCTATTTTTAACTACATAATACCTGTTTCTTTGAAGAAAAATGTTTTGCAGTATTATTTTCTATAAAAAAATAAAAATTACTTTATTCTTTACATTAGAATTGTTGATTATTTGATTACTTATACAATTTATTTTAGCTTTATAGTTAATGATAATGTTATGATAAGATGTAATTGATAATTTGGCATGCTTAAAACTTACCACTCATACATAAATATGCTTGCTGCTTAGAAGATGATTAAAAGTTTATATCCAGTAAGCTCAAAATTTTAATCAATCTATTTTACATGGATCTCAATTGGAAAAATACAAATTGAAATATACAATCATGGGTACAACAATTTTCTCCTCAGTACACACAGAATGAAAGAGACTTGAGATAAGTCACTATACTAGTCAAAGAGTGTTCTGTAGTTTATTTATTTTGTAGGGTAAAAGGTAAATATATCTCTCTAATAATCAATAGACATGGCTCTTTGTTTCTTTGAAAAATACAGATTTGACTTTTGATCTTTTAAACTTGTGAAAATTTTATCGCTATGATGCATTCTTTAATTCTTGGAATAATTAAAAAAAGTATTTCATCCAACTCTACGTTTTTAAAGCAACAATTCATAGAGCCTGCTCTCTGTTTTTCATGATCATTCTTATTTGTAGAAATGCATCTATTCGAAGTTGGACTTCCACCAATGTTTGACTGGAGTGTTTTAGTTTGACTTTAGGATGTCACCCAGGATGTTACTTGTAGAATGTCTCCCAGCATTTTTCACCAGTTACCTAGTTATAGAAAACTCAACTACACTATCCATATCCAGGTGTTCCTCTTTATTTAAGTTGACTCCTTGATTGAGCATACTTGTTGAGTTATATTCATTGGGATGAAGATAGGAATTCTGGCAATGATGCTAAAGAGACATTATCCTGAAAAGAATTATTAAATATAATGAAAAGGAAAGGTGAAAGTAAACAAACAGATCTGTTAACTTCCTTTAAAAACAATCCTTAACAGCTGTTTACCTGATTTAAATTAAGCCATTTAAATCACGTGAATAAAAAAATAATAATTTGGATCCATTTTTCATGAGTGCTCCTCATATATGAAATATGGACATATGCACACACAGACATACAACACAAGAGTACACAAACGTACAACACATAAGACAATAATAAAGGCCTTGTAACTTTACCTAGGAGAAATCTCCATTGCAATGTTTAAAAACTCCACAGTCAAAAAATAAAACTGATCAGAAAAACATTAACCTAGGTTTGCATAAGCTCAAAAATAAAAATAGAACCTTATGATGTGGAAAAATGCAATAATAAAATAGATATTGAAAAAAGCATCCTGGTTAATCACTGTCGCAGATGTAAGAATGGCCAAGCTGGAGTTCTGGATATCAGCTGTTATGGATTTGAGTCAAATCATCTTCTTTTTGATCTATAGAAATTGTTTTAGTTAGTCTTTCTGGAATCCAAATCGGTTGCTATTCTCCCTGTGGAAACACACAAACAGAGCCCGAACTCCAGACAATCACTGGGTCAGGACCTTTCCATTGTCCTGTTAGAATATCTTTCCAAAGTACTTTAGGCTTATGTACATTTTTTGGATACATATGTCTTTCCGCAGCACTAAGCTTGATGAATTCAAATTTAAAAAGTTTAGAGTAAAAAGGGTTATTTTAAGTTTATCTTTGGGGGATATATACCCCTTTCCAGTTCCCTCTTTTTCCTTTAATAAGTATGTTTTAATTCTATCTTGAATGTCTGTATCTAATAGTTGTCTTAGCTTTTTGCATTTTTTTATCTGAAATACCTTTACTTGACATTTTCAACAATTTTCTTTATCTTGTTTCTATCCTCTAGTTTTTTTCTAAGGTTTGTACATTCACCCTTAGTTGCTTTTTTTTCCTTAGTTTTCTTTTGTTCCCTATTTTGTGGGTTTAAAATTTTTGTCTTCCTACATCTTCTCTATCTTCTTACATCTTCTCTTTTTTTTACCTTTCTGTACTTCTGTCTTAAAGTTTTTCACTTTAAATTTTTAATCTTCTTTATCTAAATATCTTTTATCCTATTATCTTCCCATTTTCATGTTTTTTTTTCATCATGAAGGCATCTTAACCACCTTCAATTTAACCTTTTAAAGCCTTTTAATTATCATCTATACTGTACTTTTAAATGTACTTTTTCACCATCTACAGCTTCACTCTTTTAAACGAGGCTTAGATTCTGTTTAAATCATTTAATGTTAGTTTACATGGCTGCCCTTCAACCAAAGGCCTTTTTTACTCCATAAAGAAGCTTTGTCTCAATCTGACATGTACAAATACCTTTTTCTTTATTCTTCCTTTCTGAAGCTTTTAAAGTAAGTCTAGTTTCCTCAAAATCTTTTTAAATGGCATTTTACAACTTTTTACTTTACCATACAGAGATTATCTCATCTAGAAACATTTCTTTTTCTTTTTTTTAACCTTTATATTAAAATATATTTTCACATCTTGAATCTTTTAATCTCTTTTTTAGCCGTTAACCCTTTTTATAAATTCACATTCTGAAATAACCCTTATAAAATTTTTGATTTAGACAAATTACTCCACTTTAATAAGATGAAATACTTTCATCTTTTTTTATGGTACTATAATACTATAATTGAAACCCAACTGAAAATTCTTATACTCTTTGTATATAAATTACACATGATAGAATCTTAACTCTTAGTAACCTTGTTTCAGCAAAGACACAGACCAAAGCAATATTAAATCTTTTTTCCATTTACCAATTTATGAAAACACACATTGTTTAAATATATTACCTTACAGAACTTAATAAGTAAAGAACACTGATTTTATATTTAGTGGTTGATATTTTAACACTTTAGCTTTGTAAATTAATCAGATGTCTGTAAAAACCAAGATCTTAGACAAGCATAGTAAACAGAATTAGTCATCTCTTTCTTGTTGAAGAAAAATCCTTCTACAGGATACCATGATGGTGCCATTGATATACTTAATAACTCGTCTTTAAAAAGCCATGGGCTACATTTTTGTATTGTATCAACATATGCCCTAACTGTTCTTGGTCTTACTGGAGTTCCTCCTTCCTCTAACAATTTCTCTTCCATGGAGGCGAACAACTTCCAACCTTGAGTCAACCATTTTCCCCAGTTTGCCTGAGAAAGTTCTAGGAACAGGCAACTTGAAATAAAAACAAAATAAATCAGAACAAGAACACATTGTTTTTTGAAATGGTCACCCATTCTCTCACCTTCCCTCAGGGGTGAGCAATTTCACTTACCCCCAAGCTTCAGGCATTCCTCATACGTGCCACCAGATGCCGCAGTCTCTGGCTGGGGACAAATCATGAGCCACCACACAGCTTGTAGATTCAAACAGCAATTCTTTATTCCCGATCTCACACCAGCCTTCTACAAACACGTTCTGGGGGAATCCACGTTCTCTGCCCAAATCCACACCCACTGGGCTTCTGTCTCCCAAATATACTGTCTGACCCTAAGAACTCAAGAGGAACTCATGCAGCAGGATATGCCCTATTCTAAATGGGGAACACCCTAATCTCCTATTATGCTAATCCAGGAACACCCTAAACATGGATCTGCCCTGGTCCTTGAGCAAGGTCACCTTACATGCAATGTAGCTGCAAAATGTCCTATTTCCAGGAGTCCTTCCACTAAAGAAACATGGGGGTACACTGGCAAGGAAATTGTCATACCTACTTGGCTGATGGCTCCCAGCAATAAACACATATTTAAAGATGATAGTGATTACTCTTATCAAATTTAATTTACTTTACATAATGGGCAGAAAATGGATGACTTACCTAACATATAAAGAAATATAATTTCATTTAACCAATGCTCAAATACAGAATAATACAGAATAACAAAACAGAGTGGGGGAAAATGATCCACAGAAAATTAAACTATCTTGTTGACAAAAACAATGCTAGAAGCTTAGGCAAAATTCCGCATCATGCACAATTAATGTTTATGGATATTATTACTTAGTTGGGTCAGTAAATTTATTCAGAGCTTCAAATTGTATTTAGGGTATATAATTAAAGAATAAACATTCTAGTGGATAATTAAAGTATTGTCTTAGACAAATTAAGTTATCTAATCACTAAGATTATTCATGTAGGTATTTAGAAAATCTGAATTATCTTCTCTATTCAAAAAATTCAATAACATAAGCAATTACCACTAAACAAAATCAGGTGTCTTTGCATTTTATTTAAGTTTGATTTTCCTGCAACAATTCAACAAAATATGTAAAGAATTTTTCATTGTTCAGTGCAAACCTGGATAACTTTAGCTGCCTCTCCATGGGTATTCCTTCAAGAAGCCACAACATAAATCACATTTCTATAGGACACAACTTCACAATCGAAATGAGCAAAACCATATATGCATTTTATTAATGTTGATAGTTGCTCAAAAGTTGTCAACCTTGCAATCAGCAAAAATGACCCACAATCCCTGTACTCAGAAACAAACCAAAATCCAAACATAATTTGTACTTTAATGGTAAATAATCATTTTAGTATTTGGATAAACTTTAATCACAATTTTATCACTTGTTTCTATGTGTTAGTATCTGCCAGTTTATTGTAAAGTGGTTCAGCCTCCTTTGAACCAATATCCCCAAAATGTGAGGTTCAAGATATATATATATACCCTCCCTCCTTTCTAATTTCCCCTGCTTATATATATTCCTCTCCTTTCTATATTCCTCTGCATTGCCAGCATGCTGCCTTGGGGTGTAGAAATATCATATATTCCAATCCGAGGGGAAAGTTGCCACAGGCAGCTTCTGCTCCACTCTTTGTCTTCTTTGCCTTTGTTCCTTTGTGCCAATGGCAATTTTTGTTCTGAAGTGGTTATCAATGGCTTTCCCCACAGAGGGTGTAAGGAAAAGTTGAACAACAGCTGAGGATTAAGAGTAAGGGAATGCTGCTTCAGGCTTCCTTACTCCATTCAAAAAGGACATATAATCATTCCTACTTTATGCAGCAACTCCAGTTTGCATAGAAATTTTATAATTTCCATACATCTGCATTCTCAAATGTAAATATGAACAACATTACAATTATGCAAGTATCCCTAAGAACTTCTGTATGAAAAATACCTGAATTACTTTCTGATTTGAACCTCTCTGCTTACATTGGGAGAGCCAATCAACTTGAGGTAACATCTGTGACTCTGAAAGTAATGGTAGGTAGAACTAGTTAACCATTCTGTGTACAAGGGAAAAAAAATCCAAAAATGCTACTTTTGAGATCCTGATGCCACACTTCTTGGAAGAACTGATCCTCTGCTTCGCAAGTAGGGCTAATTACATTACTTGGACCCTGACAGTTTCGGCAATGATGTTATTCAGGTTACAGGGCCCATTTGGAAGAATCTGACCCAAGGAAAAACCTCTCTACACATGGTGACAGGGGTACCAACAGCTTGAAATATCTGAGGAGGCTACAAAGTGGAGTTCCTCTGGTTTCACATAGCTGAGATTCAGCCATGTCTCATTTCTCTTTGGAGGCTGAAACTAAAGGTCAGATACTAGAAAATAACTGAGCTCGAAATGATCTTTTTATGTTTAATATTAGGGGTCAGCTTGGCTACACTATGGTGTCCAGATGTTCTGACAAATGCCAATCTAAATGTTGTATAAAGATATATTTTTACACATAATTAACATTTAAATTAATATGCTCTGAATAAAGAAAATTTCCTTGCATAATGTGAATGAGGCCTCCTAGAGGAAGAATTTTTTATGCCTCCTATGCCCATTTCCTGAGTTTCTAGCCTACTTGTCCACCCTGTGCATTTCAGACTTCCCAGTCCCTAAAATTTCATGAACCAATGTTTTAAATAAATTACTGTCTTTCATATGTATTTATGTGTGAAAATACATATAAATAGATAGATACAAATGTAGACAGATATATAGATACAAAAAAGATATAGACATATGTATACGCATGTACCATTTTGGTCTTATATCTCCAAAGGACCCTAGATTAATATAGGTCTGCAAAGATTATAATGATAGTACTAGTTTTTATTTCCTGCTTTATTTATAGGGAAAGATGACACTCCAGCACTTTCCCTACCTGAAGTTTTCACCAGATGTTGGCAAGAGGGATGCCTTGCATACCCATATGCAATCATAGATTGCCTGTGCTGACAGCTGAATACCTTTAGTTGGTGAGGGTAATAATTTGAAAATAAATGTAGATTCTTAAAGAAAGAAGAAAAAATGGTTATTGTAGTAAATTCAGACTCACTCCTTTTATCCAGGATGAGGTGGCCAAATTTTTAACTCATCTAGTTGGCCCATCAGGGTTTAAGTATACATAAGCCATACTGACTCTACCTCACTGGGCATTGACTGCCATTGTTTTTACTAGTTGTAAATTTTTTTTTATTATCAGTTCCTGGCAAAGACAATGTACTATGCATCTTCTTTGATTGGTTACACCTGTTCTTAATACTCTGGACTTCATGGGCAATGGAGGCATTTGAAAGATTCATGGTCTTCTCAATACCAGGAGAAGATAAAAGGAAATGGAGCTAAAAATAATTGCAACCTGAAAACTACTGCATCATGGTCCAGATTACTCTGGATGGTGGGAACTACATGATAAAGGACCTGGATTCCCATTTTACGTTTAGAATTCCCTTTGACAAAATGTTAATACCTTATAGTGTACAATAAGTGGTTATGCAGTAGATCTGCAATTCCCTCTTTAGTGGGTGAGCACCCCTAGAGAATAAAGATGATCCAGGTAAGCAATAGGCTTGTATAACATTTGAAGTAATGTATTTATCCAGTTTTGAGCCTCTGGCTAGAGATGGGTGAGTTCCCCCTCTTGACCAACTGACAAAATACATACCTGAACCATTAAAGTATTGTTCATACCCTAGCAACTCTGTGGCCAAGTTAAAATTGGGGTCAGGTCCTGTGTCCTGGATTTCAACAAATTGTTCAAATTACTCAATCCTCAGTGAGCCTCAGCACCCTCACTAACTCTATCCCACCTGCCATGCACATGCTACTTTCTACACCTCCAGATTGCTATTAACCCTGTCTTCACATTCAACCATGTGTGTGGCCTTGCCTGGAAGCTTCTGTATTTTGGAGTTTTATATGGAAATCCTGTCCAAGTAATTAACAGAAGTAATTAGGGGTCAGATGGTCACAAATGAAAATCACTCAGTATCCAGCACTGGTGCCAGGGCCAGCAGGGCCAAGGGCGAGGGGCTGGCCTGATGATGTGGCAGTCTGACCATGGCTCTGGGGGACGGCCAGGTGGCCTAGCAGCCTGAGCTATGACAGAGACAGGCAACTACCAAGGAAGGAAAGGTAAGCAGCTCCCAGAGCCCCAGGCTCAGGGCCGTGCCCTTTGTAAGGCAGAGAGGGAAGTTTCCTTTAATGTAGGGAGTGTGGATCTCCCTGTCCCTGGGCCTCACACAGGATGTGCAGCTTTTTAATCCTTGAAAAGGGCAGGAATTTATCACCCATCCATTCATCCCACCCACCTGCCATCCGCAACCCACTCATCTGTTCATAACCCACCCACTTATCCAAACCAGAGAGAGAGAGAGAGAGAGAGAGAGGAGGGAGGGACCCAGAGGTGTCAGAGGGATTCCTTAGGGGAGCTGGCTCAGGTGACCATGGAGGCTGGGATGTCCCATGATGTGCAGAAAGTTGGAGACACTGGGAAGCCTGGGGTTCAGTCCAAGTCCAAAGGCCTGGGGGTCAGGAGAGCAGGCAGCACAAGTCCAGGGCTCAGAATGCTGGAGAACCTGGGGTCTGACATCCAAGGTCAGGAGAAGGGTGTTGGCTCCAGAAGAATGTGCCAGTGAGTTCACCTTTTCTCTGCCTTTTTGTTCTGTCCAGGCCCTTGGCTGATGGGACAAGGCCTGTCCACACCGGGTAGGAGCCACCATCCACCAACTGAAAGGCCAGGCCCCGCCAGACACCCCCAGAAAGGGCGCTGTTGCAGCCGCTGAGCACCCCTTAGCCCAGGCAAGCTGGTGCCTTAAACTAACCATCACAGAGGGTGACAGGGGAGGGTTTCTTTGCTGGGGTTGGCAGGGAGGGCCTCTCTGAGAGGGTGAACTGGAGAGGAGATCTGAATGCCAAGGCAGAGGGAAGACTTGAGGGAAAGCATCCCAGATAGAGAGCACAGCAGGAGCAAGGGTCCTGTGGCTGGGACCAGCTGGAATCATGCAAGGACCCCAAGGTGGGTGGGGGGCTTCAGGGTGCTAATAGTGGGGAGAGGGACAGAAGCAGGTCCCTTTAGGACCTCAGGACAGCATCATGGCTAAGGGCCACCGGGGTGATCAGCAGGCCCCACTCAAGTGCCCCAGGTGCTCAGCTGGAGTGGAGATACTCTGCTCTGCTTGAATATTTTGTGACTCTAGCACCCTAACCCTTGGGTACAATATTCCCCCCACCAGTCCTTCACCTTCTATGGTTTCAATTAGCTGTAGTCAACCAGAGTTTGGCAATATTAAATGGAAAATTCGGGCTGGGGATGTGGCTCAAGCGGTAGCTCGCTCGCCTGGCATGCGTGCGGCCCGGGTTCGATCCTCAGCACCACATACAAACAAAGATGTTGTGTCCACCGAAAACTAAGAAAAATAAATACTAAAATTCTCTCTCTCCCTCTCTCTCTGTCTCTCTCTCTCTCTTTAAAAAAAATAAATAAAAATTAAAAAAAATAAATAAAATTTAAAAAAATTAAATGGAAAATTCCTGAGATAAACACTTCACGAGTTTTAATACCATTTACTCATTTGTTTGTTTGTTTATTTTGTACTGGGGATTGCTAGTACAAAATCTGGCTTTACCACTGAGCCTCATCCCCAGCCCTTTTTATTTTTTCTTTTGAGACAGGATTTTTCTAAGTTGCTTAGGGGGCTTCGCTAAGTTGCTGAGGCTGGCCTCAAACCTGTGATCTTCCTGCCTCAGCCTCCTGAATCTCTCGATTACAGGCGTGCACCAGCACACCTGGCTAAATAACTTCTATTGTAGTATAATGCTAGACTTATTATTTTTTATTAGGAGTATTGCTGACCTCTTATGTGTCTAATATATTTATTTATTTATTTACAGTCCTGGAAATTGAATCAAGGGCTTCACCCATGCTAGGAAAGCACTCCACTGAGCCACATCCCCAGCCCTTTTTATTTGATTTTGAGACAGGGTCTCACCAAGTTCCCAGGCTGGCCTGGAAGGGGTGATCCTCCTGCCTCAACCCCCTGAGTAGTTTGGATTACAGATGTGTGGCCACTGTGCTGGGCACTGTGACTAATTTATAAATTAAGGTTTACCATCGGTGCGTATGTGCAGGGGGACACATGGAATAAGTGGGGTTGGGCACCCTCTGTGGTTGCAGGCATCCCCTGGGGTCGCTGTGAACAAGGGTCTATTTCGAAGCTTCCCCAGATGCCCAGCTAGACGGCTGCAGTGGGCTTCTGAAATGCCAGCACAGTGGGCTCCGCTGTGAACCAGCTGCACTCTGCCCCGTCTGCCCACTCCCAGGGACTCGCCCTCCAGCCAGGTCGCTTGCTGTAGCTCTTGACCTGGGAACCCTGTGTCTCTCTCTTTGGGCCACAGTTGAGGGGCCCACCTGCCAGGCCTGGGCCAAGGTTGTTATTTAATGACGAGTGACACCCTCAGTCTGGCCTCATCTGTGGGGACAGAGGATTCCACAGGGAGGAAGGGACCTGTCCCGTGGGGCCACCATAGAGCCCCTGAGGAGGTCCCTGTGTTTCTCACCTCTAGGCGATGGCTCGGGTGTGTGCCAAGTCCACAGCCTCCCGGGAGCCCCAGGACTTTCCGGGTTCCTCGACGTCCATCCTGCAACTGCTCCGGGGCCACGGCTGCTCTGGTTGGGCAGCGGCAGCCCTGCCCCAGGGAAGCTGCTCAAGTTTCTAGACACCAGTGGAGGGAGCCTGAGGAAGGGGAGGTCTTAGAGTCCAGGGAAGAGACTGGAGGCAGACATTAGAGGGCTGGTCCTCAGCCTGACCATGGGACTAGGCCTGGTGCCCGGCAGCGGGCATGGTTCCCATTTCTGGGACAGGCAGGGTGGCCCTGTCGTGTGCTGGGGGCTGAAAGGAAGCTCAGTGTGTGAGCACCTCCAGAAACAGGCACTTTCCGATGAAGCTCCTGGGCAGGCAGGAATGGCCTGAGGAGGGCCCCCAAGGGGCCAGGCAACGCCGGTGGTGGCCATGCTGTCCTGGGCCAAGGTGAGCAGACATGGTGGCCTCTCGATGGATGCCGTCAGATGGGCCTTCTCAATAGGAAGTCTCCCTGTCCCCACCTATCACCTGAGGGTTGCAGCCTGGGCCAGGGGGACTCTTGCATTTAGGCAGGAAGGGTGACGGTGGCCAGGACATTATTTAGGTGTTCAGGTGTCCTCATCATCTTCCTAGGCGAGTGGGCTCTGGGGGCGGGTGGGTCGCATGTGTGGAAGCAGCTCCAACATTCATCCAGATTCTGAGTGCAGAGGGGCAGCTGGGTCCTTAGGCCACCACAGCAGGGCTGGGGACAGCTAGGAAACGGAGAAGCCAGAGGCTGGTCTGCGGACTGACTCTGGGACTCTGCTCTGCTTCCCCAGAAGGCACTCTGGGACTCTCAGGGACAAGGGCAGGGAAGACAGTCGGTGGGCAGGGTGCACCTCTTGGTGCATGGGGCTCTTCCCATTCTGCCAAGAAGTCGGGGTCACTGACCCCCCAAGGAGGGCTCCTGGCTCCAAGAGGATTGCAGCCCGCCAAGGCCACTTGGCTGTGAGGACCGGCTGGTCACTCCCTGGGAGCTGCTGTGGAGACAGCTGACATTCATTCGCTCCGTGGTGGGATTCCATTCAGAGGCGGAGGGGCCCTGAGCACGGTGGTCTGTGCCGGATGCTGAAGGGATGGTTCTTGGAAAAGCAGCTCCTGGCTCCGCTTCCAATGGGACTCGGAGCAAAGCCTGTGCAGCAAATGGTCCCAACTGTGGGTGTGAGGATTTCCCAAAAAAGGACATAGTATTTTTCTAGGGCCAAAATATAAGTCACACCCTGGGAAGGTATGTTCATAAAAAAAAAAAAATGATCCCATCTGCAAACAGCAGAGAACAGTGGTCTTTCTCATTTTTAAACTCTCTTTTCCATGGAAAAACATTTAAAGTTTGGAGGTGTGTTTATTAGCCTGGGGACTTAAGAACAAAGCTACCTTGTTGGTTGCAGGCAGGGGACACCCACAGGGGCCTGCAGATGTGGCTCAGGGGTAGAGCGCTGGCCTCACATGCAGAGCCCCGGGTTCTACCCCAGCACCACAAAGAAAAAAGAAAAAGAAAAGAAGACCCAAAGGGGTTTCCTTCACAGATCACGCACAGGGTTTGAACAGATCACTTATGCAAAGAATGAGTCACTTAAACCTTGAGGCCGCTAAAAAGGAGTTTATAGCCAAGGTACAGAGATGGTGGCTATCTTAGTAAAAAATATTTTTTGACTGTGAGAGATTTTGATTCAATTTGTTGGTGTTTGGGGCTGGGGATGGGACCCAGGGGTGCTCTTCCACTAAGCTACAGCCCCAGCCCATATATATATACATACATACATATACCCATATATTTGTATACACACACACACACACACATACACACACACACACACACACACATACAGTTGTAGATGGACACAATACCTTTATTTTATGTATGTATTTTTTAATGCGGTGCTGAGGATCGAATCCAGTGCCTCATTCATGCTAGGCAAGCATTCTACCACTGAACCACAATCCCAGTCTCACCAGCCCTTATTTTTTATTTTGAGACTGGGTCTCACTAAGTTGCTGAGGCTGGCCTTGAACTTGGAATCCTCCTGCCTCAGCCTTCTGAGTAGCTGGAATCACAGGCAAGTGCCACTCCACCCAGCTGTAATAAAAATAGTTTTAAGACAAAATATTAATGCACTCTTAGAACATTTCTTTTTCACTTGACATTTTATCTGTCTGTGCCCATTGTTACTACAAAATTCATAAATGTCAAAATTCAGCACAATATCTGCACCAGTAGTTGCCTAAAGAAAAGTTAATTTCTATAAAACCATTAACTTAATGCAGTTCTATTAAAAGAGATTCAAAATTCCCTCAGTTAACAAGATATAAATAGTGGTATATATGTTTTAAAGCAGAAAAGCCCCAAAAAACAAGGAGAAAATGTTAAATATTTTGGTCTGATGGTTCCTACAAGTGGTAACTTCCAATATGTATAAAGGAAATGTTCATGGTTAAAACTCTAGAGTGCAAGTATAAAAACAGTCAATCAGAATTTACCCCAGGCTACATCGTTAAGTGGCATTAAGTGGGGGCACCATGTATGGCCCCATGTCACCGTGTTCTACATCTAAAGCCTTCCCTGCAAGGCAAGTTGCAAAGTTTAAATGAGAAGTCAGGAAAAAAGACACTCTTTTTTTTTAAGCTGGGCATTGAACCCAGGGGTGCTTTACCACTGAGCCATGTCCCCAGTCATTTTTATTTTTTCATTCTACGACAGGGTTTCCCTAAATTGCTGAGACTGGCCTTGAACTTTTGATCCTTCCTGATAGGAACAGGTGTGCTTTGTTTGGCTCTTTTCTTTGCATAAATCACTACTAGGCAGCTCTGTGAGGCTACTCCGTGTGCTGGGAAGCAGTCACGTCATCAGGAACTCTACAGAGAAGAGCAAACCAGCTTTTCAAAACTACACCCATGTGTAAATCACCACGCACCCCATTTATTGCCCCAGTTTATCGTGATTAGATATAACTCACAAAAAGAAAAATGGCAATTTCTAGTGACAATATTAAAAGATATATAGACACTGGCACAAGGAAAAAATATGTATTTTTTATGGTAGTGGGGATGGAACCCAAGGGAATACCACTGAGCCTCATCCCCAGTTCTTTCAGGTTTGTTTTTTTTATTTTTTATTTTTTTGAGACAGCGTCTTGCTAAGCTGCTGAGGCTGACCTTGAACTTGCCATCCTCCTGCCTCAGCCTCCTGAGCTGCTGGGATGACAGGCGTGCACCACCACATATGGCTTGTTCCCAGTTTTTCAAAGGAATTTTATATCCAGGAAGTAATGGTTTCACTGAGCATTATGGGAAAACCCCTTTCCCCTCCCCCAGAATAATGTTCATGCTAAAATTGTGGGATGTGGAAAGGACTGTCCCTGCCTCACTCAGGAACCCCTTCAGGGACTGCTGCACAGGGCTGGTACCATGACCCTCGGGAGGCAGGTTGAAAGACTAGAGGAGAAAGGGTGGGAACTTCATCCTCCAGAACCCAGTAGAACAGGTCCTAGCGCCATGTCCATAGCCTGGGCACCACCTCCTGAGGATTCTGGGAGAAACACACTCTTCAGTGGGGCCGAGAAGGGTTCAAGCCTGCAGCTGTGACCCAGAGTGGTGCTCCTGGGGATGGGGAACAGGTGATGGCAGCTGCTCCACACAAGCCTGGCTGAGTGTGTGGCCAGGCTGTGAGCAGCAGGTGACCCAGAGACGATGACATGAAGTAGTGTCTGACTCCTGGCTTCTGGGCTCCTCCACTGAGCTCTTCTGAGTCTTCTCCCCTCCCTGCATGGCCCAATGTGAGAGGAGGCCTCTTGCACTCTCTTTTCTGTATTGGGTTGACTGTAGGATTTCACTTGAGTGTTTGACTAATTTAAGAAGAAGCCTCAAACCCTCCAGTCTAGAAAAATGTTAAAGACGGAGCCCATGCTGAGTAAGGGCTTGCTAAAAATAACCACCACACCACCATATGCACAAGGATCGCTCCATAGGACTCACCCAGGCTCTGTTCTGAGCACCTGACTTAGATGAACTCATTTAATCCTTACAACAACTCCGTAGAAAGGCCTCGATATCAGCCCCACTTTTCAGATAGGGAATGGGCTCAGACAGGTGAAGTCACTACTCAATGTTGGACAACTAGTAAATGGCTGAGCCCGGATTCAAACCCAAGCAACCTGGCTCTGGAGCCACTATGCCTCCAAAAGGAAAAGGAGAGAAGCCGGGAAGAGAGGGCAGGGTGGGAACAAAAGACTCTGGCACTTCCTCCCCAGGGCTGCCATCAGGTAGCCACCTGGTCATAGGAGACGCAGTTTCCAGGGTAAACAGTTCATAATATTTTTAGAGACACCTCTGATGACTCCCCTGCTTTGGTGAGCTATTTCTCTTGGGGTCCCCCCGTCTGCCATCAGTGGAGTAAGAGGTGGTCAGAGTGACAGGCAGGTGAAGTCTGTCCCTACCCTGGACTTAGATGAGCCTAATGGGTGACCTGCCCAAGGCACAGTCACCGATCCCCGTGACAGGTGGCTCTCTAAGCACTCATTTATTGATTCAACAAACACATGTTGAGGATTCTGCCTGTGCCAAGGAATTAATGACAAGCAAGGAAAATAAGGACCCTACCACCCAAGGGTGTAAACTCTAATGGGAGAAGACAGACGCTCATTCAATCATTCAACCAAAAAAAAAATTTTGTGTAACTTACTTTGTGCTAGGTCCTGGGGCTGCAGCAGAGAACAAAACAAAACTTTGGCCTTCTTGTGCCTTATTTATTTATTTGTTTGTTTGTTTGTTTATAGATGGGGGTCTTGCTGCATTGCCCAGCCTGACCTTGAACTTGCAAACCTTCAACCTCACCATCCCAAGTAGCTGGGATTACAGGCCTGTGTCACCGCCTGCCTTCAGCGTGCAATTTAGATTGCAAGGGAGTAGATCAAGAAATACATTAAACTGTTAGGATGCAACACCAAGGTGAAGCAGTCGAGGGTGAGTGGGAGAAAGGACTCTGTAGATGGGGAGGTCAGGAGGAACAGTCTAAAGGGTGAGGAGGAACCAGCCTGCAGATCATTCTAAGCAGAAAGCCTGGGACAGGGCTCAGCATCTGAGAAACACAGCATAGCCAGCAGAATGAGAAAGGAGAATTTAGTATGAGTTGAGCTGGGAAATGGACCTATATTGAGATGAAGTTTTTGACTGCCAAGGCCTCTGAGTGAATATTATGGACAGAGCCCCCAAACCTGTCCACCAAACCTCAGTGGACATGAACTAGAGATACAGGCTACGAAATGCTGAGCCACTAAAGGACCACTTGTTACCAAGCACATTCTACCCATCCTGACTGACACATGCACAAAATGAACTATGTACCAACCCAAATGACTGCTGTGATTCTGCAGACCTCGGATATAAGAGAATATGTGATATTAGAACGCACAAAGAGCTCAGAGCTTGGTTCTGATCTGGAAGAGGAAGGATAAACAAATAGAGCGGTTGTAACAGTTTCATTACGCTTACTACCTGCAGATATGGTTCTATGTATAGGGGACAGGGTGGGGACATAGCTCACAGGTAGAATGCTTGCCTAGGATTCATGAGGCCTTGAATTAATACATAGTTCATACTATGCATGCATCAGTCAGGATGGGTAGAATGTGCTTGATAACAAGTAACCCTTAGTGGCTCAGCACTTCACCAGTCTCTATTTCTGGTTCAGGTCCTATGAAGTTTGCTTGTGGAGATGGGGGGCTCTGTTCATCAAACCCAGGACTGCCAAAACATGGAAAAAGAAAAAAATCTCAACCTAGATGCTACGTATCTATTAACTCGATTCTGACAGTAATGCACGAGGCCCATTTATGAGAAAACTGAAGGACCGTATGCTGTCAGGGCTTTCTTTGGCAACAGGGCTTCATAGTGGAAGTGGCAAAGTGAGGATCTGGGCCTGGCACTCGGCTCTGGAGGCCCACGCTTACCCTTGGAGCGTAAGGTCCACTTCTGCAGTGGAAGTAGCCAGAGAGATGTGAGGACATCATCCTGACATTAACTCACCTGCCTTCCTCACTACCTCCCAACTCTCGGGGAGAACTTCTCTAGCTGTTTTTCAGAGCTTTCCAGTTTCACAGAGCTGACCCTCATCCTGTTCCCAGCATATCTGAAAGTCAAGATGATACCTTCCCACCTTGCTCGTCACCAGCTTGTACCCTGCAGAGAGCTGCCCTTTTAATTGCCTGGAACCCCCGTGACCACCTTGGGATTCTTCTTGGTGTGTCATTCCTCCTCTAGCTCAGAAGCACAAGATGAAGGGTGCGTGTCTGTCCTTGTCCATTTCTTGTATGATCCACAGCCCCCCCACCAATGCTGCCCTCTCGCCATGGGAACTGTTGCCTAGCAACCTGACTGCAGTCTCTCCTCCCTGAATCAGTGCCTGCTTTATAGACCCAAGGATTAGGTGGACCAGACCTCTGTGGGCTTCCCTGGCTTATACCTGGCTACACTTTTGAGTGTTTCTTTTTTTTTTTCTTTTTCTTTCTCTTTTCCTTTTCCTTTTTTTTTGAACCCAGGAACACTTTACCACTGGGTTCAATACCTTAGTACCCAAAATTAAAAATTTTAAAAAGGCCTGGGGATGTAACTCAGTGGTATTGGACCCAAAGGTGCTTTGCCGTGTCAAGCCTCTTTCTTTTCCTTAAAGCAGCCAAACTTATCCAGGCACAGCCGAGCCCGCCTGTCATCACAGCAACTCGGGAGACTAAGGCAGGAGGATCACAGATTCAAGGTCAGCCCCAGCAGCTTAGGGAGGCCCTCGGTAACTTAGTGAGAACCCGTCTCACAATAAAACATAAAAAGGGCTGGGGATGTGGCCCCCGGTAGAGACCCCCTGGGTTCCATCCCCAGTACCAAAAGGAAAAAGCAGGAAAAAGAAAAAGAAACCCAACGTAAGCCTACTTCAGAGCATTTTAAGTGTTTCTGAATCACACAGAGGAGCCCTGAGGCAGTGTGTTGGGGGTCCCTTGAAGACACTGGTCTCCTCAGCGGAATCCAGTCGCCTCCCTCCTAACAGCCCCACCCCCAGTCAGAGGTGCCAGGAGGTCAGATGCGAGGTACAGCAGTGGGAGGCGTTAGGCCCCGGCAAGTGTGGGGGAGCGGGAGATCCCTTGCAGCCCTCCTGCTCATAACTGGTCATGATGTAGCGGGGGGATCTTCCTGGAAATCCTCCTCCTCCGTGAGCTGCCTCAAAGCCCGGGGCACCCACTCTTGGGCTCCGACTTGAGCTGGCCTTGGACTCCTGGAGTCCCCTCTGATTTCCACAGTGTTCCCTGGGGCTTGAGATCCGTCTCCACATTTTTACAAAGCGACGGTTTTCGAAATGTCACCTCACATTCTCTGTGGCTGGGAGAAAAGGGCCTTTTCAGAAAATGCCACGCAAGCCCCCACCCCCCCCCCATGGGGACCAGCCAGCCGGGCCGGTGCCCTGTGTGGCTATAGTGATAAGATGCACCGACTTAATGGCTTTCTGTGGCTCACAAAGGGCAGAGAAACAAGATGAGCTAGACAAAGAGAGTCGCCCAGGAGATGACCCAGCAGAGGGGGGGCAGGGGGCGCTCCTAGAGCCATCTGGAAAGGCGCCCAGACTGACTGCAGAACTCTGGAGCTGGGGTCTCTGACGCTGGGGTGTCCTCCTGCTCTCCTGCAGGATCTTGGGTTGCTCGACCCCCCACTGCTAACCTTGGGGGCAGGAGGCATCTTGGTCTGGGGGTGCTGTCCCATGCACTGCAGGAAGCTTAGCAGCATCCCTGCCCCTTACCCCCCAGATGCCACAGCAGCCCCACCCAGAGTGCCAGAGTCCCTTGATGGGAGCAGACAAAGCTCCCTGCTTGAAACTGACCGCTCCGCTAAGCAGGTGGCTCTCAGGGACTGAAGGCTTATGTACAGGGGGAAACGAACTTTCCCGCTCTCTCTGACTCTGCACCGTTACAAAAGGCTTCTGTGACCTGGAACACTCGGGGGCTTCTCCCGGCCAGCAGGCTGTGATTCTGCATGGACATCAGCTGGCCTGTCCTCAAACCCAGTTCAGTTCTGACGCTACCTTCCCGGAGGTGGCAGCAGGTCCCAGGGTTGAGGCTTGGTGCCCAGGTCGGCCCTGACTCCGGTGCCATCTCAAGGCCAGGTTGCTCTCCCGAGTGCTGCCGACAGACCGGCTGGGAACGGGGGCTCCCGGAACCCCCTCCGGTGGACTAATTTGCTTGAGAACCCAGGAAATGGATTTACCCGTTCACTCTAAAGGGTTTGACGAAGGATGCAGATGCAGAGATGCGGGGAGGGAGGCGGGGGCACCCTCTCCAGAGCCCTCACCTGTTCTGTTACCTGAACCCTGACCTTTGGGGCTTTGTGGCGGCTTCATCTCGGAGGAGGCCGGATGGATTAAAGCTTTGGCCACTGGTGATCAACTTGACCTTCAGCCCCTCTCCCCTCCCCAGGGGCTGGGGGATGGGACTCAAAGTCCCAACCCTCTACTTTTCCCAGGGACCAGTCCCCATCCTGCAGCTACCATTAGCATCGAAAAAGAATCTCTGGCTTCAGAGATGCTACAGATTTTAGGGGTTGTGTGCCAGGAAATGAGAAGTAAGATAAAAAATGTATTTCACAATGTCACACTTTGTGTCCCCCCAAGACCCATAGGTGGAAGCCCTGATCCCCAAAGTGATGGTGTTGGGGGACTGGCCTTTGGGAAGTGCCTAGGGTTACATGAGGCAGGAGGGGGGGACCTCATGATGAGATTAGAGCCCTTTCTGTGTGTCTGTCTGTCTGTCTCTCTGCCATGTGAGGACACACTGAGAAACCAATCTTCCGCAAACCAGGAAGAGAGCTTTCCCCAGGGCCCCGCTTTGCCGGCATCCTGATCTCGGGTTGCAGCTTCCAGAAACGTGGGATGAGCCACGTTTCTGCCATGGTAAGACCCGGGTCTGTGGCCGGCTGCTCATGGACACTGAGTAGATGTGGGTTATTGGGCAGCTCCCTGCCTTCCTGCATCACACACACAGGTGCATTTTCCCTTTGGGCGCCATGAAGGAGAGAGAAAGAGAGAGAAGGAGAGGTAAGAGCAGGAGGGAGGGAAGGAGACAGGAAGCACAGTCACCCTGGTCTCCAACAGCAAAGGTGGCAGGACACCAGCAGACACACTCCCAGATAGAAGAGGAGGGTGGCACGGAAGAGGAGAAGCTGGGAGGATCTGGGAGGAGAGGTGGGAGGCCTGGAGGCCCTGAGGCTGTCCGCATTGGGTGTGGGAGTCCCTGGAGTGTCCCTGCTTGACTTTCCTTGCCCTTCCCCAAGCCACCTCTTCAGCTGACTGAAGTACACATAGATCAAAATATCACATTGTTTCCTAGAAATAGAAACTGTTATTTGTTGATAAAACAAAGATATCTGGAAAACAAAACAACACAACAAAGAACAGCCCATAGACACATCCTCCTTCCTGCCCCTCTCCCCACGTTTTGTAAATAACCTTCTTGGTGCACAGCCAGGTTGGGTGGGTTCCTCATGATCTATGGCTGCTTTTCACTGCCAACAGTCGAGTGGAATAGCTGTGACAAGGCACATACCCTAAGTATTGACTACCTGGTCCTTTGCAGAGAAAGTGTGAACTCCTGTTTAGCGCTCAGCTCAGAGGACACCCCCTCTGGGAGGCCTGTTCAGGTGGCTCCCAGGCTCCCCCTTCCCTTGACAGACCTCCTCCAAGTCTGACCCCCTCCCCCGGGGGGCCTGGGTCTCCCAGCAGTCAGGGTACACTGCAGGAAGGAGAAAATCCAGATCAAGTCAAGCAGCCCAGGTGACAGGATCCTGGGCAGCTGTCCCGCTGGGAGCTGGAGGTGGGCCGGAGTGTGAGTGAGGCCTGGTGGGTCAGCAGCACAGCCCGCCCGTGGCCGGCCCCTGGCTAGCTGCCAACCCTGCAGTTGGTTGGTAGAAAACTCTTTCAGACCTGGGATTGAGACCCACTGATGGGCTCTTAGTGGAAAGCCATTGGGAACCACCATTTTTTAATGATTTCTGGCTTCTTCATGGAAGCTCATCCCAGGTGCACTCCTCCTAATTATTACAGCTAATTTGTGGGGGAAAAAATAAGAGCAATTGATAACAGTCTCCTCCCGGAATCTAAGAACTGAAAAATGAATGAATGAAGGAGAAGCTGGGATTCAGGAAAAGGGGGGGTGAGCTGCAGGACCCTCTCCTGGGGAGGACTGTAAGAGCCTCCAGCTGCCTTCCAGCCTCTGTCTTGGAGACTGCCCCAATTTCCCCTGGGAAATGGATCTTTTACAGAGAAACCTACATCCTTGTCACTCTCTGTTCAACACCCCACCCCCTGGGGCTCCCCATCTCTCCTCTCAAAATGAAATCCACAATCCCCACCTCCATCCCCAAACCCCTCCATGTCACCTTGTTTGCTGTTCCTCAAACTCCACAATCAGAGGACTGCCTCGGGGCCTTTGTACCTGCTCCCTCACCTGACACATTATTTTATTGTATTGTATTTTGCGTATCAGGGATCCCCACCACAGAGCTATATCCTCAGCCCTTTTTGTTTTTTAGTTGCCCATGCTGGCCTCAAACTTGTGATCCTCCTGCCTCAACCTCCCGAGTTGCTGGGATTACTGGGTGCACCCCAGTTTCTTCAGGTTTCTGTTCATATGTCACCTTATGGAATAGGCCTCCTCTCCCCCATCTAAAGCAGCCAGTCTCCTGACCTCTCCTTGTTCTCCATCCCCACCCCCAACCTGGCTTTATTTTCCACGCCACCCATGCCACCCACATCCCTGCATGTGTTTAGGTCCCACCTCCCTGCGGGTCCCACTCAAATGTCACCTCACCCCCCTGCTGCATTCTGGGACTCAGAGCTCCCAAACAGTATTTGTGAATGAACCTACAAATAAAGACAGGCTCAGAGCACGTGACTCCCCAGGCCACCTTCCCTGCAGACTGGTCCCCTCCGTTGAGGACAGAAGCTCTTCCCCAGCTTGGTCAGCAGCGGGAGGAGGACGCTGGGTGGGCGTCTCCCCAGCCTTTCTCTCCTGGGAGGTGGGAACTCTCCTTGCTCTTTGGAGGCAGGTGGATGGGAACAAAGCACCTGACCCCCTGCAGCCTCCGCATGTCCCCTCCTCTCTGAGCTGCCTTTGTCCCTGTAATTTGCAAAATAAACTCTGCAGCTGGCACTATGGGGACCCTGGGTCACAGATTAAGGGATGGAACAGGTGTGTTCCTTACTTAAAGTTGTCCACTTGGAATAATGGCCGGTAGCCTCTCTCCCCTGCTTGCTCAAGTTATTCCGGGAGGCAGGGCCCAGAGGGCACTGGATTGCAGCAGGACGGGCAGCACCCTCACCTGGCAGAGCTGGTTTGGACCATGCTGCCCCCGGCGGTGGCCCCGGCTCACAGCACCCGGAGCACTAACGGGTTATTCTGAGGGTTCTGTTTGATTTTTAGGTAACAAATTGTCACAAGGCGGTGGCCTAAGGCCTCTGTAGCCCAGAGTCCTGAAATCGGAATGGAGCTGTCAGCAGAGCTAGATCCTGTGACAGTCAGGGCGGAGGGAGCTTCCCGCCTCCTCCACCCTCCGGTGCCCCAGACGGTCCTTGGCTCGTGGCCTCAGCCAGCCTCTGTCGCCGCTCCGCTCTGCAGGGCCTTCTGCTCTGACTCTCTTTCAAATCTCCCCCAGCCTTCCTCTGAGAGGCCACCTGTCGCTGGACTTCGGCAGCCCTTCCCTGAGCCCGGGATGAGCTCCTCTCCAGATTCTTCATTTTAATTACGTCTGCAAAGACTTCCCAAATAAGGTCACCTTCGCGGGTGTCTCGGGTGCCAGAAATTAAAATCCGAGTGAATCTTTCTGGGGGACACCCAATTCACCCCGCTACAAGGGACATCTATGTGATAGTCCCCACCCCCCGACCCTTTGGCTTCTCACCCTCCATCTCTCCTCACTGGGAGGTGTCCCTTGGGGACAGTCCCCTCTCCCCATCGAGCATGTCTTGAGGCAACCTTCATACAGCACACAGCCCTTTCCTGGCTGCGGCCAGCCGGGGACCTGCATCTCTTGTGTCAGGACAGAATCGCGGTGCGCTGGACGCAGCCCTGGCGGGGCCCATTCAGCCGCACCTCAGAGAGCTCCCCAGTGGGGTCTGTTTCCTGGATCCCCTGAGCCACCTGGTTCTGTTCTGCGCCTGCGTCTCCAGCCTCGTCTGTTCTGCAAATTGCCTGACGTCCTCCGGCTTCCTGTGGCCCGAGCTGCTGCCTAGACTTCAGAGGAGTTCCAGGACAAGCTGGACCCCTGTCCTGTCACTCTCTGTCCCTCTGCCCCAAATCACCTAATGCTGCCCAGCCATCCTAGCCCCGTGCATAGTGGCTTGAGGGTCCTGGGAGGCAGTGGGAATGAGGCAGCTCGGCCCGCCTCCCCTCCTGGGCGACAGCCCCATGGCAGGCCCCCCTGGTGGGCTCAGCTCCCCACCTTGGCCTTCACATGGGTCCCCCTCCAGCCCACGTCCACCAGAGTCACAGTGGGCTCCGTCTGGCCCAGGCCCAGGTGGGACAGGCCCACGGCTCCCTCCCTTTAGAACCACCCAGCTTCTCCGTCAGGGTACACTCAGGGGAGACGGGGCCTCACCCCTGCGAGGGTCCTGCCTGTCGCCCCCTGGCCCCCCGCCAGGCTCGCTCCCCTTGACTGATGACTTGTCCCCGCAGCTGACACCTGAGCTGAGAGGCTGACGAACTGCCACCCTCCATAAATAGATGGTGACACAGCAGATGGTAGATTGAGATTAATCTCTTGCACCCCGACCGGCCCCTCGCCAACGAGCAGCCTGTGGCCAGGGAGATCTCGGGGCCTTTCCCTGAGCTGCACTCCTGGGACTGTCCCACCCTGAGCAACAGCAGCCCCCGGTCAGCACTGGTGTCCTTAAACATGTGTGGCAAAGGCTGTCCCCACTCCGAGAAAGCAGAAAGGGGATAAAAGAAGCCCATGAACACACGGTTAACAAGCTGCTCTGTGCCCTTCTAGGTTTGTTTCTGAGCGTACGTCTCCAAAAATCTGCAAAGAGAAAGAGCCTCCGTCACTGTGCTGGACCACATGGAGAGCACCTTGCCATGCAACCAAAGACCACTTTTTTTTTGGAACCAGGGATTGAACCCAGCGGGGGCTTAACCTCTGAGTCCTATCCCCAGAACCTTTTATGTCTTATTTTGAGACAGGGTCTTACTAAGTTGCTGAGGCTGGCCTTGAACTTGCAATCCTCCTGCCTCAGCCTCCTGAGTCACTGGGATTACAGGTGTGTGCCACTGTCCACAGCTTCATTGGCTATTTCTGTGAACTGCCTGCCCGAGACCTGTGCTGTGACCTTGGCAAGTCTTCCCCCGGTGTGAGAAGGGCCTGGTGGCAGGAGGGCTTGGGCAGGGAGTGTGTTGACCCAGGCCCTTCCTCCACTGCCCACTCCCAGGGATGGTGGGCTCATCCTGGAGGAAGGACGGACCCAGAAGCTTCTCCTGGGACCCTTGGACACTAGTTCCTGCTCTTGGCAGGAGTTTACACCTCCCAATCACTTGCATCTTCTGCCTGCCGCTCACTTGGCCAAAGTGACGCAGCCTGTGCAGGTGAAACCCCCTCCCCACCCCCCTGCCTGCCTTTCTGTTTTTGGTTTTGTTTGTTTTTGTTTTTACAGAGAGGCCCAGAGCAGTCAGGGAATTTGTCCAAGGTCACCTGCCATCTGGACCAGAGCACAGATTCCCTGTTTCATGTTCTTTCCAGGCACCAGCTTCTAAATCCAGTCTGAGCACCTGGAGAAGGTGTGTGTGCTGTGGCTGCAGCAGCAACTGCTTCGTGCTACAGAGGAATCCTGCACAAGGAGACTCCTGCTCCTGCTCCGGGGCGGGGGTGCCAGGGAACACTGCCTCTAATTTCCCATAGTGCTGACCTTTGTTCTCCACCGTCACTTTCATTAAATATCCGCCGCCTCACGGGAGGAAAATTCCCAATCACCCTCCCCGTCTCGGCCGGCAGACACTTGGGCTGATTAAGTAATAAGCTGATTTCATGAAGAGGAGGCCATCTCCGCAGCATCAGGTCAAGGGCCCACCCCGCTCACCCTGCTCTGCAGACAGAGGGGCTGTGGCAGCCTGGGCCCTGCCCAGGGTATTCGGACCCGCCCTGCAGCCTGGCCCCCACCCTGACCTCAGTCCTACCCCGAGCCCGGGAGACTCCATGTGGGTCATGTGGGTGTCCTGGTGTGTCTCCGCCCCGGCAGGGTCTGAGCCGGGACTGTCACGAGGGCTAAAGTGGGATTCTCTGGAGTTTCCGCCATTGCCACCAAGATCACCGTAACAGCCACCGTCCTGACCCTCACTGCCACCACCACCATGCTGTCCACCTCCCCAGATCCACCGCCACCACTAGGTGGTCTCTGTCACTCTACCACCACCTGGTCCACTGTAAGTCCAGGCCGCACCTGACCCCTCGTCCTGACCACTGCCAACCTCCCTGCGTGGGGGGCTGGGCTGAGTAGGGTGCCAACCTGTGCCGACTGACTATGGGGACCCGGTAGCAGGGAACCTTCTGGCAAGGCTGGTGTGGGGAACTCTGAGAGGCTTGGGAGTCTGGTGGCTCCCGGGGTCCTGGTGGCTATCAGAGGGCTCAGACACAGCTCCGCCCTTTCAACCACCGAATGTCCCCAGCTTGTCCCCAGAGGAGGGCTTGCTGGTACGCTGGAGAGGAGACAGGCCAGGTACCTGGGGTGGAGGGGGTGTGTGTGACTGCGGCCCCCTCCCCTGACGCTGTCCCAGATCGGGACTGTGACAGATCCCTCCCAGTCACCGGCTCCCTCAGGACCCTCGACGACCACGTGGAGCAGTGGTTCTGAACTGCAGTGACTGTGCCCCTCGGGGACTCTGTTAATGTCTAGTGGCACTTTGGGTGGATGCTGCTAGAATCCAGGGGACAGAAGCCGGGGATGTGGGTGACAGCACAGATGCACAGGGAGCCCCAGGAGGAGGAGCCGGCCGACTGCAGCCTGCCGGGAAGGAGACCCAGCCAGGCTCTTTCTTGTCTTTACTTTCTTTTTCCCCTTGAACCAGCGGCTCCCTGGGTCACCCAGGCTGGCCTTGAACTCCTGGGCTCAAATGATCCTCCTGCCTCAACCTCCCAAGCTGCTGGCATTCCTGTCATGTACCACTGTGCGCGTTCTATCCCCCAGACTCAAGCTCTGTCCCCCTTAAACAACCAGGCCTCCTCCCCTCCCCTAAGCCCTGCAGCCACCAGTCTACTTTCTATTTCTGTGAATGGGACCACTTTAGGGACTTCATAAAGGTGGAGCCCTACACAACTTGTCCTTCTGTGACTGGCTTACTACACTCAGCCAATGTCCTGAGGATCCATCCACATCAGAGCATGTGGCAGGATCTCCTTCCTCTTTAGGGCTAGGTAATATTCCATTCCAAGTACAGACCCGGTCTCAGGGGGTACTAGGGATTGAACCCAGCGGCTTAACCACTGAGCCACATCCCAAGCCCTTTTAAAAAAAATTAAATTTATTCTTATTAGCTATACATAAACCAGCCCCTTTTATTTATTTATTTATTTTAATTTTGAGACAGGGTCTCACTAAGCTGCTTAGGGTCACTGAGTTGCTGAGGCTGGCTTTGAACTTGCAAACCTCCTGCCTCAGCCTCCTGAGTTGCTAGGATTATAGGCATTTGTCACTGTGCCCAGTAGTCTAGTCTTTTTAATTTTTTTTTTTAATTTTGAGACAGGGTCTTGCTAAGTTGTTTAGGGCCTTGCTAAGTTGCTGAAGCTGGCTTTGAACTTGTGATCCTCCTGCTTCAGCCTCCGGAGTTGCTGGGATTACAAGTATAAGGGATAGTGTCCAGTGTTATATTATTTTTTTAATGAAAAAAACTTGTTCTGAAAGCCCTGTGATGATCCAGCAACCCATGCACTCTCCCCAGCACACGCAGGACGTGTGTGGCTGTGTGTGCCCCTGACGTTCTAGACCCAGGAGACCTCAAGATGTGGACAAGCCAATGCACAGCAGATCCACCCTCATCATAAAAGATGGCACGCGGGGCGGGCGGACGCTCAGGGCGGTAGCTCAGGGTAGCTCAAAGCAGAGTAACTTGCTTTGAGCAAGTGACTTAGTCTCTGAACCATGGCTTCCTCAGCCTAACAGGGTCGAGGCCCTGGGTTCCACATCCAGCACCAAAAAGCAAAAAAAAAAGACACTCAGCGCTGCCACCTCCCTCTCCCACCCCCTCCCCTGTCCCCCGGAGGCTCCCCCAGTGCCCTCCTCCTGGGGCTGAGCAGTGCCCGTCACTGCGGCCTGCCCCCAGCACTCCAGGGCCACCTTCCCGTGAGCATGCCCGTCCCCCTGGGCCCTGAGTTCCCGTGTCCTGAGCAGCTCGGGGACAGCTCGGAGCAACCCCTTCTTCCGGGCAAGACCAAGGGGCAGGTCTGGGCGGGTCCTGGAGGTAGGACCCCACGGCCACTGGTTCCAGAGCTGAGGTGCTGTGGGGGAGGTGATGGCAGGGGACCCTGGGAGGCTGTGCGGGGAGGGGACCCAAGCCTTGGTGTCCCCTCTGGGTTCACAGGTGGGAAAACAGAAGGGAGGCGACTTCCCTCAGCAGACAGAACCCAGCCCCCAAGATGCCCACAGCCCACTCCTGGGACCTGCGAATGTGTCACTATTAGGATCTCGAGAAGGAGACCATCCTGGGTCACCGGGGGGGGGGCTGATTGTCACAGGGTCCCTAGGACAGGGTGCCAGGCGGTCAGAGTCCGCAAAGGAGAGGTCACATGGACGCGGCTGCAGGATGGGGACGGCCTCTAGAGGCCAGGAAAGGTGAACAGACACAGAGGGTTTGATTTGAGCCTGACAGACCTGCGTGGCCATCCAGGTCCCAGTCCTGCAAGGCCACTGAGTAGTCATTTTAACCCCCTCTGTTCATGGTGACTTGTTCCAGCAGCCAAAGGACTTCACACAGAGAGCCGGTGGCAGAGCTGTACCCTGGAGCCAGGTATCCACTCTCAGTTCCCTTCACCTTTGGGGCCGCCACATTGAGACACTGGCTCACAGTGAGCGTCTGGTCCCCTGAGTGGCTGTGGAGGTGTGGACTGATTGACTGCCATGGTAATGACAGCGAGGCACTCAACACATGCCTCCTGTGTGACAGACACCATGCCAGGCACTTTCCAGGGATTCTCTCTTTGACCCTCACAATACACATATTATCATCCATGTTTTATTCATGAGAAAGCTGATGCACAGAGAAGTTCAGCAGTCTACCCAGGCTCACACAGCCAGCAACTAAAGAAGCTGGATTGAAACTGTGATGAACCTGAATCCCAAACTGGTGCTCTCAGCCACTGTGCTATGACCCCTTTAATGGCCGCCGTGCAAGATGAGGGGACTAATGTTCACCTGGAAATTGCAGCGGGGTGGGGAGGGGTGGCTAGGATCTGGTCTTGGCTTTTCCCTAGTCAGCTTTGTGGCTTTGGGCAAGTAACTTAGTCTCTGAACCATGGTTTCCTACCTAAAAATGAAGCAGGGTAGATGAGATAAACCTACAGTCTTAGCTTTTCTGAATCTTCTGGAATGTTTGCTCCAAGAGGGCAGAGCCGTGGTCAGATTCACCACAGTGTCCTGAGCACCTGGCGCTGGGTTTGCTTTGGGGGGTGGGGTGGCGGTTAGTCTGCTCAGTTTCCGCTACTGCGTTCAGGTCACCTTTGGCTGATAACCCCCAGGGCCGGGTTCCCATGCAGAGACTCAATGGCCAAGCCTGGCTCAGAGCCTAAAGCCGGTGCTATGGACCCTAGGGGTGGGCTTGCCACTAAGAGACTCTAGTTCCTGAAATGAGACTTGACAGGCTGCAGAATGGTCGTGACAAAGGCCCTGGAGCCTCCCTGCTCCACAGAACGCGGGCCTCTCTGGAGCAAGGCACAGCAGGACAGATATCCACGAATGAATGAAGGAGCCTGGTGGCACTGGCCGTGGGACAGCCCTGGTATGTCTGGAAGCCCGGGTCCCATGGGCCCACAGGGAGGGCCACTGGGGGTCAGTGTCCTGGCCCCTTGGCAGCTGGACGTGAACTGGATGTCCATGGTCCACATTTAGAAACCCATTCTGGTGGCTGGCAGGTGACCTGGTTTCCCACAGGGGCTGGGTGTGAGTAAAGAGAGACCTGAGCTGGACAAAAGCAGGTGGCTTCATTTCTTCTCAGCTGCAGGGCTTAAGGGCTTCGTGGTGAGGGGAGGAAAGCGGGAGGGGAGGCCTTGTCCTGGGCATCAGGCAGGTCCAGCCCCCCGAGCCTCTGCAGGCCCTGCCCCTTCAGCCAGCAGAACCAGGATAGAACCACGGGACCCCAGAAGGTCAGAACCAGGACTGGAGCCTCCTGGGGAACCTCCCCCATAGGCACTCTGTAGCTACACTGAACCGTGGTCACCAGGCCCCTGTGGGAACACCTCCAGTGTTGGTCACCTCCCTTAGCAGCCCCGTTACAGAGTCCTGACAGCCTGCAGGTCCCAACCACCAGTGAGTCTTCTGAGGCCACTCACAAGTCTCCTGTGTTCAGTGACCGCCCTTCAGACAGCTGGAGACAGGGACCACATTCTTCCAAGCCCCTATTTTTGACAACTAAACACCAATTTCCAGAAAGACCTAAAATGTTTACTCTCCAATGCAAAGAGTAGCTGCTGCCTCCTACCAGCCACGGAGCTCAGGTGCCTACTCACAAGCTGTGACTCAAAGGGGCCTCAACCTTCTTCCCAGACGTCCCGCACCCATGTCCGCGATTCTACGCAGACTCGTGCCCTGGAGGTCAGGAGACCAGGGCTGCATACAGACCTACCAATGCCCTGGGATTTGGGCATCAGTGCCTTTTAAATCCCCATGTCTGGGTGCCCACGGGGAGGAGTGTCACCTGCTTGTACACCACACCACCCAGCAGCTCTGAGCTGCCCGCAGAGGAGCTCCCCGGCATTCCACCTCTCCCTGCTCCACACTGGTCATGGGACGAAGGTCAAGGGCAGGGTGTCTGGACGCTGAGAGAGCTAGGAGCCTCTTAGACTAAGAGGCAGTTCTGAGGGACCAATCGGATTCAAAGAGTTCAAAATCATAATCCTGCATCTGACTAAAGGGACCCTGGGCCCAGGAGTGTCAGAGAACTTATCTATCCATTCACTGGAAGCCCAGCTGTGGCCCAGACACCTGGGGAGTGGCCTGCTCAGACTCCCTTCTCAGCGCCACTCCCTACACCCCATCCCGTACCCACTGACTGAAAAGCTCCTGGTGACCATCATGGACAAGGTCACCCCATCCATTCCCCTAGCAGGATGGACCAGGAGAGGGACGGCTCCAAGAGGGGGCCAGATGGAGCCTCCCAGAGGCCCCAGGGGAACCTCTCGCCCAGCCTCAGCTCCCCGTGTGAGTGGAGCAGGGTGGCAGCGACGGAAGGTACAGTTTTTGCCAAGGGGACAGGAAAGCAGAGAAAGCTCATGGGTGGATGGAGAGAAGACTGGACAGCAGAGGGGGACCCCAGCCTCAGTCCCAGGACTCCCTGGGCACCGCTGTTCAGGACCAAGGTTCCTGGTGGCATGTCTGCAGCCTACAAACGTCCTTCCATCTGCTCGCACCCCTGAGGTTGGTTCCCGTTTCTGTTTGACAAGCAAAGGTGTCTGACTCGCGGGGCTCACCGGCTATTGATCCATGCCCTGGGTGTCCTGTGCCCCCTCCAGCCACGGCCACTGCCAGATACAGCACCACACATCCCCAGCTGCCACCTTCATTGGTCAGCAAGTGCTGGCAGTGGGACAGGGGCAACTGGCCCGTCTGTCTTTCACTTGGAGGCTCGAGGCTCAGGGAGGCCACAGGATGTGACCAGGGTCACAGACCTGGGAAAGAAGCCAGGGGAGCTGCTTCCCCAGCTCCTGCCCTTGCTGAAGGAGGTCTGGACATGCTCTGCTGGCCAGAATTGTGCCAGCCTGTGCCAGGAAGGCCCCCAGGACCGTGCAGCCACCTCTCCTCATCCCACCGTCCACCGTCTACCCAGGCCGGGCTCACAGGCTCCTCGTCTCTTGGAGCCTCCCTTTCCATAGATCGTACCAACCTCAGCGTCATGATGAATGCACCAAGGACAGATGACGGAGGGATGGCGGGTGGTGAGGGATGGCCTCTGGGGGGGGGGGGGGTGAAGCCAGCTACAGACCTGGTGATGGGACAACCTGGGGCTGCATGTCACCAGGCAGAGGGGGAAGGAGCCCAGAGGCTGGGGCTTGGCTTGCTCCAGGGACAGAGGAGGGCTCTGGTGGCAGGAGGGAGGAGGAGTGCGTTTGTTCTGAAACACAGGGAGCCAGACACGGCCTGCCGGTCAAGCAGAGGACCTAGAGGCAGAACAGGACCCAGGATCACACGGGAGGGACTCCTGGCCCAGCCTGGAGCCCAGAGAGGGGGAGGTAAGAGGATCAGAAGAGCGTGAGCCAAGGGAGGAGAGGGGAGCAGGGGCGGGGGGGGGCACAGCCGTCAGCAGCCCCAGGGCCGAGAGCAGCACAGGAGGCTGCGTCTCTTCCTGATGCGTGGAACCTTCACTACCCCCAGCCTACACAGCGTGGAGTCCCCACGCATCCTGAGGGCCACTGCTCCCCTGAAGGCTGAAAAGACACGCCAGCCGCCTCATCTCCCAGAACACTCTAGAGACCACAAGACGGGGGGACAGCAGTGACCAGACGGCCACGTGGCTGGGAGGCCTAGACCCTCTGGGATCTGAGTCCACTGGCAAAATCCCCCACGGGGTGTCCCTGGGGCTGTCCATGTACTGTCCCATGCTGTTCAACAACAAGATGTCCCTCGGAGTTAAGTGACAGAGTGACATGACAGAGGCAACCTTTTTAGAAACATCTGGTGTTTGGGAGCAGAGTAGCGGGACTCACAGGCCCTCTCCAGAGAGCACCGGGCAGGCTCACAGGGGTCACCTCAGGTCATGTCTGCAGGTGGCTTTCCACCGGAACTCAGACACAGTGCCCGTAAAAGCTGATGCCAACCCCTGGACACCAATAGAGGCAAGAAAGGTGACACTCCGGTGACTCACCTCTCGGAGACAATTTGAAAACGCGGCAGCCTGTGACACCACAGGACATGTACAAACAGGTGACAGGCAGGGGAGAGGCCACTGGCAAGAGCAACTGAGACCTCAACCAACCCTGCGCGGGAACACGGTTCCTTAGGGATATAAACACACACAGAGCGTTGCTGGGCACCGTGGTGCACACCTGTCACCCCAGCGACTCAGGAGGCTGAGGTAGGAGGATCGAAAGTTCAAGGCCAGCCTCAGCAACTCAGCGAGACCCTAAGCAACTCGGTGAGACCCTGTCTCGAAATAAAACATAAAAAGGACTGAGCATGTGCCTCAGTGGTAAAGCACTTCTGGGTTCTGTCCCTGGTACCAAATAATAATAATAAAATAAAAAAATAAACATATGCAGTGTCCACGGGGACCAAACAATAATGCAGGTTAAAGTGACCAGGAGAAGTCTTTCTGCTGCTATCCAATGGGGGGACTTTTTTAAAAAATTATTTTGTTGTTGTTGTTGATGGACCTTTGTTTTATTTATTTATTTACATACGGTGCTGAGAATCGAACCCAGTGCCTCACACGTGCTAGGCAAGTACCCTACCACTGAGCCCCAGCCCCAGCCCCAGCCCCAGCCCATGGGGGAACATTTAGAGCAATAACAGGTCAAGCCATTTGGGCTCCAGACCTCAGTTCTGGGCTCCACTTACTGTAAGTCACTGCAGCTGCTGCAAATACTTGTGTTCCAGGAGCCGCGGGTGTGGACGCAGACAGCTCGAGGGAGCTGGGGGAGGTGAGGGTCTCTTCCTCTAGTGTTTTCTAAGGAGTTCTCCCTGGGGTCATTCTTCGACCTTTTCTGCTCTCCTTGCTCCTCCTGTCCTGGGCCTGGGAACTCTGAGCACTGGACCCTCTTTTTCCAGAGCTAGCATTTGAACCCAGGACCTCACGCATTGCTAGGCAAGTGCCCCACCATTGAGCAACACCCCTAGTCCTTTAAAATCGTATTTTGAGAGAGAGTCTTACTAAGTTACCAGATTGGCCGTGAACTTGCGATTCTCCTGCCTTAGTATCTCTCAGTAGCTGTGATGTGACAGGTGCACTCACCACTCTCTGCTCTCTGAACCTCAGTGTCCAATGCAAACATTCCTCAAAAGGACTGCTAAGGACCAGCCTCCTGAGACCTAGACTCTCTGCTAATGGTCTCTCCAAGCAAAAATGTATCTATGGCTTTAAAAAGGCCTGAACCATCATCCTCTGTTTCCATCCAAAGAAACAGCTGAAAGTTATTTACATGCATTAGGACCCCCAGCTCTGCGCTGTTTACATACAAAAATACATGGGAACAACCTGCCTGGCTAACCACAGCGGCAGGTCTGGTGTCTCTGTGAAACAACCTCGCCTCCGGGCTCTTGGGGTTGATTTTCAGAGCTGTGGATGGAGCCCAGCGGTAGAGTGCCTGCCTAGGGCGCATGGGGACCTGGGTTCAATCCCCAGCACCAAAAATAAATAAACAAACAAACAAATCCAAAGAACTATAACGAGAGTTCTCTCATTTCAACTCAATAAGAGAAAAAAGTATGAACATGTGCAGTCTAATATCAATTGGCTTAAAAATACCTATGAGCATAAGAAGAAAACTGTAGAACTTGAGTAGTGATGGGATTCTGAGTTTTCATTTTTTTTTTGTTTTTATTTTCTTCATGATATTTCCTTACAATTCCCCAGTTTAATTACAGGAGCCAGTTATTTTCATAATCTGAAAGCGAAAATTGCTTTTATTTCTTAGAAGAAGAAATAGAGTCGCCTTGGTGTGACCTTCAGGAGAGGGCAGGCTTTGTCTACTTGGCTGAGAAACAGTTCCTTTTGTCAGTGACAAGGAATCCCCACCCATGTGACAGCTCCCGCCCTGGGAAGCAGGTGCTAGGAGATGGGGGTGGGTCCCCCAGCCAGCCCCAAGTCAGGCCAGGTAAGCAGGTGGGGCTAGTGACATTGTGCCTCTAGGCGTGTCCTGCCTGAAATGACTGCCCAGAGGGAATGTCTAGTGTGGCCCCAGCCCCTGAATGACCTGAGGCTGAGGGCGGATCTTTGTGAGGAGGCTGTCCCCACTGGTCAGGGCCAGCAGAGACAGAGCATATCATGTGGCCCTGTTAGTTCTGCCCAGGTCCCCCTCCCAAGCCTGCACTGCACCTCCATGTGTCAAGGTCACAGGGTGAAAGACCCTTCACATCTCTTCCCTGGTGCCGTGGGCTGTGACCCACCAGCCACCAAGGGCTGGGAAGGGCACCTGGGTGAATCCAGTCCCCCTCTCTCAGGCCTGGAGTGGGCATGTCCCCTACTTCACCCACTTTCAAAGCCAAAGCACATGGAGCCCCACGCCCACCAGCTACCACTTCTCAAGCCTAGGGGCCTTTTCCCCCTGTGGCTCCAGAAACAAGGCTGGGGACAGCGTAGGGAAAGTCCCTCCATCTCTGGACAGTCAGCTCAGAGTCCCAGCTGGTCTAGAAGCTACGCCTGCTTCCCCATGACAGGAGAACACAGCCTTCCGAATTTCAGCAGAGGGGTCTTCAGAGGGCCCCTGGCCTTCCCAGGCCCCAACTCCCCAGTGGACCAGGATAATATCCCTTTCAAACTACATACTGTTCGATTTGGAAGGCACCTTCCAATCCTCCTATTACTCATTTGATTGCAAAAGAAAAATCTGAGGTTCAGAGACAGCTGGCAACTTACACAAAGTCACACAGCTAGTGAAGTACAGAGCCAGAGACCCAGCAAATAGCCCTTCCCACTGCGAGAGCAGGTCTCAAGCTTGTGTGCACCTAGGAAACGCGGGCAGTGTGGGCGTGTTCACCTGCAGGTCTCCAGCCTCGGCCCGGGAATCTGCATTTTAACAAGCGCTCAGGGGGTTCTCACCCAGCTGGATGCTCTGAGAACCACCCTGGAGCGCCAGGTCTTTGTGTCTTTGCCGCCTTCCCACTTGCTGGGCTGCCGTGACACACACCAGTGACAAGAGTGTCATCCCTGCTCCTCCTGGTCTCCTCCAGAACTCCCCACCCTTCCCTCTGTCCCCTGGCAGGTCACCCGAGTGATTTCCAAGGACTCCTGCCTCCAGGTCTGGAGCCCTTTCTGCTTAAAGGGAGATCATCACTGTCCCCTTGGGGACCACTGCCCCCCAACGGCTTGGGACACCTTTACCTCACTGGAGAACCATCAGACCAGGCATAGAGCTGGGGCTGGAAAGAGGAGGCAGCCCACTGTCACTCCAGGGAGCTGAGGACAGGGGAGCGAACGCGCTGGGGGTGGTCTCACTCTCCCTTCCCACATCTGTGAGAAAGGCCAGGCCCGGGGCTGGACACCCTGGAGTCTAAGCCCATCTCAGCCCCTAACCGCGGGGCCTTGTGAGGCCACTTCACCTTATTGGGTGAACTGTGGACAAAGCAACCTGCCAGGGAGGGCTGCTGTGGTCACCGAGGCAGCATTTGTACCTGCCATGTGACTGCCACCCAGAGGGCAGGGGGGCAGAGCTGTTCGGTAAAGTGAAGGACGCCCCCTTTAATGTCGAGTTCCAGAAAAACAACAGATAATTTTTTGTATCCGTCTGCCCCAAATTTTGCAGGGGACACATTTATATTGAAATATCTCTTGTTGTTTATCTGGAATTCAACATCCATCGGGAGTCCTGAGTTTTTGTTTCGCGGCTGTGTTGGGGTTTGCTAACTGGCACTTGGGCACATGTTCCTCGCTGAGCCTCTTCCCTCCAGGAGGGCAGTTCCTTCCCACACCTCGGACTCTGACTGTCCTGCCTGCGGCAGCCTGGGCAGAGGGGACCAGAGGGTCTTGCCAAGCCCTTCCCTTCCTCCCCGGTTTGCTCTGTGGCCAAATACTTCCCCTCAGTGCTGTGGCCACAAGGGGAGGCTTACCTGGCAGAAGAACACATTTTTGCGACTGTCAGAGCTAGTCAAGGTCACCGGGAGAAAGCGCTGGCTCCCTCCTGCTTCTCTGGGGGAGGAGGGTGCAGGGGAGGCGAGAGGACAGGATCCTCTTTGCTCTTTCTTTGAAATCCCTCCCCTGGAAGATGCAGAGCATAGAAAGGCCTGGAGCTTGTCCCCGGTGAAGGCTGATTTTCTTTGGCTGAAAGTGGGTGGTCAGCGTGGCAGGGCTGGGAGCCAGGAGGACACTGGCGGGGAGAACCTGTGCATCCCCCGGCACTGTGAGATCTTGGGTAAGTCACACACACCACTTTGCAGGGCCTCCCCGTTACAGCAGACAGCACAGGCGGCACCAGCTGCTGTTCCAAGCACTTCATACATAAATAACACCCTCCCAACTTTCCCAGCAGCCCCGTGAAGAGCGACCCTATCATCCCCATTTCATAGATGAGAAATTTTTTATGGCCTGATAGCACGAAAAGGCCATGCATCTGGTAAGAAGAATGGTGTGCAGATCAGTGCCAGAGGCAGGGATCCCACCTTTGACCTTGGCCTCTGGGAAAAGTGCAGGCTGGGCAGGGGCTGCGGGGATAGAGGGCACCATCATGCAGTTGTCCAGAGGTAAGTTCTAGCGTTCCACAGCACAGAGGGTGGCCAGAGTTTGCAACCACCTACTGTATATTTTATTAAGTAATTCACTTTTTTATACCTTTATTTTATGTATTTATTTTTATGTGGTGCTGAGGATCGAACCCAGGGCCTTGCACATGCTAGGGGAGCGCTCTACCACTGAGCTACATCCCCAGCCCCTACTATATATTTCATAAAGAACTAGCAGAGAGGAATTCAAAGTTTCCCAGAACAAGAAATGATAAGTGCTCAAGATGGAAAGGCTAATCATCCTGATAGGACCACTATGCCTTGTGTATCACGTTATCACAGGGTACCCACAGATACACACAACTATCATGAGTTGATACAAATGTTTTTAAAGTGTTTAAGAAGCAGTGTACCTGCAGGAAGAAAGGGGTGACAGGCCCCCTCGGGGCCACCACTGGGTGCTGGGCACTGCTGAGCCCTTGCCCAGCTGGTCTGTTCAGACCTCACAACAGGCAGGAGGAGAATGACGTCACTACATTCTGAATTAAGAGGGAGGAAAACTGAGGCTGAGAGAGGTCAGGGGCTCACCCAGGATTATACCTCTGAGTCCAGACCTGAACTCGGGTCTCTCCCTTTAAGGCCTGTGCCAGTTCCTCCACCACCCACCCTGCCTCTGGTTTTCAGGGTCAGGACACTGCTCTGGCTACACAATGAGGGCAGAGAGACCCACAGCCACTCTTGCCGCTGTATCCTGGAGGTGCCCTCACGTGGCCTCTATCCGTCCTGATTGAATGAGACCAGTCCTCCCCCAGCCTGCCCTGTCCAGAGCCTCGCCTTCCTTCTCCCCAGCCCCATGTAGCCCCTGGTGTCTGTTTTATGCCCTGAATGACAGACGCTGGGGGAGGGCCTGTTCCCATTGCCATCACTCCACCTTCTCCCAAACTACCTGGTTTGGATGCTGCCAGCCACTCAGTCAGATGGACCACACAGTGTCACCCACAAGCAAGGTGAGACCCAAACAAGCTAGGGACTACCACGACTAACCCAGGTTTTAAGCCAGGACTCGAACCCATGACTTCAGACTCGAATCCAGGGCTCTGTGGAGATCTCAGAGGTCAGCTAGCTACTCTAGAGATGAGGAGACTGATGCCAAGAAAGAGTAAGTGGACTGTTCAAGGACCTGGCCGCCCTCAGCAGAACTGACCCTGACACCTCTGCCCCAGTGCTCGCCCTGCTCTGGAAGAGTGGGAGCCTGTTCTACCAAGCAGACCAGCAGTGGAGCAGACGAGGCCAGCCCACCAAAAGGAAGGGCCAGGGCAATCAGCACCACGGTGTGCCCCCATCCCAGCGAGCCCCGCCACCCACTCCTGTCACCAGCACAGCCTTCTGGTGGATCAGGGGAGCGAGACAGGAGGACAGGACAAGTTTAAAGCTGGGGACTCTGTACCTCACAGACTAGATCTTTTCATGATCTGTGTACGTGGTAGAGCCAGCCCAGAGTGAAATGCCAGCTGGGAGGCCTCTATCTACTAGGGAATGGCCACCCCAATACCCAGGTGTGGCAATGGCAGCGCAGAACGAACAGGTGAACCCAGGAACTTTGCATGCAGGTGAGCAGCATCTCTGAGTTCTCAGTACATGGAATAAAAGGTATACTGCAGCCAAGTCTGCACCTATATCACCTTTTAAAACATGTGCCTTATGGTGCTGGTCCCCAGACCTCTAAAGCCTTGGAGGCAAGGTGAGAGGCGGGATCTGGCTCAGAGGTCACTGTGGGCACGATGCTCACAAGCTGGAATCCATCCAGCGTGAGGACGTCTGCCCTGGTGGAGGCTGGTGTCCCTCCTCAGCGCTGCACTAGCGTCCCTCCTCTGAACTTCCCAAAGCCCCTAAACTCTGGGCACCCTGTATTCCTGGTATGTACATCCAAGTGGGTATGTACATACAGGTCGGCCCTGGAAGAGTCACCAGGAGAGCAGGGGATCCAACAAGCTCTGACATTTTTGTTCGGCTTTTTCACATCTGGACTGAAAAAACCACAAACCCATAAATCATTACTGCATGACTGGCTGAGCTGCCTGTATTCCTCCCCAGGAATACTCCTCTCCCCTTTTGGACAGAGCAGCAAATTGGAGCTGGGAAGCAGAGACACCCGCTTGGGCTCCAAGGATGCTGAGCAGCCTTTAGAACTGGTGGCTTTTCTCCAAGGTGCTGGGAATGTGCTGTTTCCCACAGATGGAGAGCTTTCCACTTAGGAAGGACCCACAAACAACTGGAACCCAGCTGTCCTGGGCCTGGTGAGTTGATCTGGCCAAGAGGGGCACAGACCTGGCAGGAGAATTGGCGGGTCCCAAACTTGGGAAAGTGAGTTGATGAAGAAAAGAAAAACAAGCACCTGGGTCAAGAAGCTCCAGCCCCCTCCTGTGTGTGCCTCTCCTCTTTCCCAGTAGAGATCAGACCCACTCTCCCTCGTCCCTTGCTGATGAGCCCCCAGACTCCTCTTCCGGGCTCAGCCCCCGAGGCAGGCAGGAATCCCGGCTGCAGTGGCCTCCTCCTGCTCCGGCTCCCTCCCGCCCAACCTGCCCAGCTCACCTTTGGGCAACTTGGACGTGTTCTCCTGGATCCAGGAAAAGAGATGGGCAAAGTCACAGTCGCAGAGCCAGGGGTTCCCGTCCAGGCGCAGGGTCTGCAGCGCCGGCAGCGCGTCCAGAACCGCCACGTTGAGGCAGCGAAGATTGTTGTCGTTGAGCTCCAGCACCTGCAGCGACTCCAGGGTCTCGAAGGCGGCCTCGTGCACGCCGGCCAGGTTGTTGTTGGCCAGGCTCAGCTTGACCAGCCTCCCGGGCGAGCGGAAGGCGCCGGCGCCCAGCTGGGTCAGGTTGTTGTAGCTGAGGTCCAGGAACGCGAGCTTGGCGGAGCCGCTGAACGTGCCCTCCTCCAGCGAGCGCAGCGAGTTGTTCCTGAAGTCCAGGTAGACCAGGTCGCCATAGAAGTTGAAGAAGTCCTCGGGGATCTGCTGGATGCGGTTGCCGGCCACCAGCAGCTTGCGCACGTCCAGGGGAAAGGGGTCGGGCACGCTGGGCAGCCCGCGATCGCGGAAGTCCACCGTGTGCGGGTCGGTGCAGGCGCAGCCCGCGGGGCACGCGTGCCTGGGCCTGAGCAGCAGCAGGAGGCTGCAGAGTCCGAGCGCCGCGGTGGGGCGGAGCGGGGCGGCGGGGGGGCTCATGGCCCAGGGACGGGGCCGGCCGCGGCCACACGGACGCGACTCTCTGGGGAGCCCTGGCGCGTGGCCGCGCAGCAGGGCCCCGGCTGCAGGGCGCCGTGAGCCTGAGGGCGGCGGGCGGGGAGGGCGTGCGCCTGGGCGCGCGGGGGCGACGGAGCATGGCGGCGCTGACAGACTGGGGGAGTCACTGCGGCAGGATGCGGGAGGGAGCGGCGGGGAGGGAGCAGCCAGGCGCTCACAAAAGGATTTACCGGCACAGGAAATTAACCCGCTGGAAAATCCCGGGGGAGGTGGGAGCTGCGGGGTAGCCTCGCGGCTGTCGCCAGCGTGGCCCAAACTTGGCCAGCGGCACTCAACGACTAAGTTCAGTTGCTGAGCCCCAGAGCGGCTTCCATAGGGCGTGTCTGGGGCATGCGCCCCGCACCCCAGTGCCCGCCTGGTGCCAAAGCGCGCTCTCTGCTCGCCAGCCCACTCGCCAAAGGGAGCGTGGCCTGGTACACTCTTGCTTTGAGCCTGGGACAATCCCCACAGGCTATCTGGGTCGCGCCAGGGGCTGCTGGGTGACTGGGCTTCCCTCCTCCCACCTCCAGTTGACCCATCTTGGTGAGGCGAAGAGTGAGCGAAGCCTTGGTTGCCAGGGCCCCCGCGGTGGCCCCAAGGGCAGCCAGGACCAGTCAGCACTTTCCATACTGGCCTGAGCTTCAGAACTGGCATCCAGCCGGCACGGATCCGCTGAGGGTCTAACAAGAGGTGTATGGTGGCCCAAGGTCCAAGACTGTGTGGCCTGGGACCAGTGAACCCACCTCTTTGAACCCGGTTAGCCCCTTCTGTGAAATGGGAAAGGATACTATGTATCTAGCTGGCTGTGGGAGGACTAGGGAGCCAAGCAAGAAACCATGTTCAGAAATTTTTATTCCCTCCCTCTGCCACCAACCCCAAGCTTTGATGGGTAGGTGAGTGACCCGGGATGTCCAAAGGCTGAGCGGACCTCAGACATTGTCAGAGAGTTCCCTCTTGGCTACCCCACACCCACTTTACAAACTTTCCCGTGGGGAGGTCCACACAGAGCCATCAGGAGATGGTCCTGCTATCAGCTATTTTGGTCCAAATACCCTGGAATTGACAAGCTCCCCCGGGACCAAAATAGCGCAGGGAACAGCTGTGGGGGCAACAGGCTCCCAGAGCCCCTGCCCAGGCCCCTGGCCCTGCTAGGGATTGGTAGAGCCTGAGATTCTGAAACCACAGAGCTAAGCCCCAGGTCTTTTTCCAAAGGTACAGGCTGTTGACGCCTCTGAGCCCTGGGATCAAACAATTGAGCCTCTGGGATGGAGCCAAGGGCTCCAAGAGAAGAGTGTTTGCAGGAGTCCAGAGGAGGAGGAGGCACCCTGGGAGCTTTGACGTGCTCAGGATCCATAAGCTCTTCCCCTGCTTATACCCAGGCTACCAAGCTGGACCTCCGGTGTCCCCTGTCTATGTTCCCACTCTTCCAGGGGTCCCAGCATGCCTTTATTGACCCCAGCCTGGAGGGTTCAGCTTCCATCTCTGGTCTCACTCTCTTGAAAAGGAGTATTCGAGAGACTGGTCCAAATGCTCCTGAGCAGGTGTGAGATTCAGTGATTCCGTTTTCAAGAGTCACACACAGTGCAAATGGGTAGCAGAAGAGCCCCTCCCCACCCCCACTCTTCTTGCAGAAGCACCTTCAAATGATCTGTTGTACCTTTCCAACCTCAAGCTTGGTTCAGAATGCTCAGCCCAGTACTGAGGGGCCCATTCCTGGTCTGCCCCGAGCATCATTGCTTCATGACGCCTGCATTTGGTTGCGCTGCCATCTTGCACTGATGCTCCTATGCACCTGGGTCTCAGGGTGCACACAGGCCTCCCTGCCAAGTGGGCTGCTTGGCTGAAGGACTAGCCTATGAGCCCCGCCATGCTCCTTGAACTTCAGGTCTGATCCTGACCCCACCACAAGCCAGAGTCTTCCTGGGGGCTTCCCAGCCTGGGTCTGTTGGAGATGACCTCTTCGAAATTTCAGAAAGTCTGGTGAAAAATTGATCTTTTACCTAGGAAGAGGTCATCCAGCGTCGACACTGTCATTCTTGGCAGCGAGCTCCGAGATAGCACTAGTTCTTCTGTGCTGGGCAGACTTTAACTGTCACTCATGAGTTTGATGAATGAAAACCATGAATTTCTACCTAATAAATGCAGAGCATTTTGTCAATGAGGGCCTAGCAGGTGTGTGTGGGGGGTGTCGAGGGGTAGCAACATAGTAAAAGGGGGGTCCTGGTAATGAAAGGATTGTGCAATTCCACCCACTGCTTCAAGTCCCTCCTCTTGAAGTGAGGGAGAAAAGGCTTCCCTTCTCCCCTTGCAGTGATGTGAATTCCCCATGCGGGAAATTATTTGTATGGGACTGTGCTTCGTATAACATGGGAGAAACATCCTCTAAGAGTGGCTACGCCTCTTACAATGGCAGGGACGACTTGCTTTTGGCTTTGAGTGCCCCCCCCATCCCTTGGATCCAAATCTACAATTTTTTTTCTTAATTTTAGCAGTAGGACCAGACATAGCTGGGGCTCATGGGGAGCAGGAAGACCCCCAGAGTCTAGACTCCCATCCCTGGGGAAAAGGCAAACTTTGTCACCTCTGGTCCCCCTCCGGCCCCCCTCCCAAGAAACACAGAGCCATGACCTCAACAAGGTCACACTATGAGTCAGTGATAAGAGCTGGAAATAGAACGCAGGCACTGAGAGTCCCCACCTGGGCCACGCACCCACTCACCCTGCACCCTCCCCAGGTGGGGGTGGGGGGCTCTTAGGACTGGAGGACAGACACTGCAGGAGAAGCCACGGGAACCTCTCAGAGATTCCCCTTGCCAGCTTTGCTTCTGTTTTGTGCTCAGAGGCAACAAAACAGAGTTTGTTCTAACCCAGGCTCTGACACCTAGCTGTCCTGATGTTTTAAAAATCTGTTTTCATACCTTCCCAGCCCCCTCCCCAGAACCCTTGTGGCCCTGCCATGCTCTTTGAGCTTTAGGGCACCTCCTGTCTTGCCTTACTCCCCACCCTATCTGATTCCCCATGGGGTGGCACCCTGGCATGGTGGTCCCCAGGAAATTCCAGCCAGTGCACACACCCCTTCCCCACAAACCTGGACCCTGGTAGTAAAAACAGTCCAGCAATGACTTCTAAATTAGCCAAAGTCAGAGGCCCTGAGTTGTAACTGATGCCAGTGTGTTATGTGCAGGAGTCAGAATTGAGGTGCAAAGCCTGGGTTTGAATAAGAATGTGGCGTTTGGTGATGTCATTTGGGTTACTGGTGTGAACCACTTCTGATCAGTGCCTGACTGCCTGGGCAGGAGGCTCGAGGACATCCCTGGGGCCCTGGGAAAGGAGACACACTCTAGCCCTTTGCCTGGGGCAGCTGGACTCCATGGACTCCGCTCTGTGCTCCCTGGGACACACCTGTGTTTCACGAAAAGGGCAAGCTGAAGCTCCCACCCACTGGTCCTTCCTTACCACTACCACCAGGGGGCACCACCTGCCCCTTGCTCTGGTCAGAGTTAATCCAGTCCCTGTAGCAAGTGGCACCCACCTGATTTCCTCTATGCAACCAGGAAATTAATCTTCCACCAACTAAACCAGAGGCAGGGAGACGATAGCAGCCGTTGAGAACATGGATTTCAATGGAGTCAGACAATGATACATCACCTTGAGCAAGTTACTTAACTTTCTAAGCCTCAGTTTTCTTAAGTAGGAAATGGAACAAATTGAGTGTCAACTTCACTGGGCTCTTATGAGAATAAAATGAGATGTCAATCAGATGTTTAACAGCAAGGTTGTCCCAGGTAGTCATATTGCAAATGGTGATCAAGTAATGGTTCATCTTGATAGGTATAGTAGATAAAGACTTTATGTCAATTGAAAAGTCTTGTCTCTGGAACTTGTTAGTGATGCCCTAAGATTCTCAGGTCAGTTTTAATGACTCTCTGCGCTGGACGATTCCCCACTCCAACTGCAGCCCACCTGAGACAGACACATACCTACTCCTGCGTGCATGGGAGCGGGTACATACATACCCCACTCCCTTGAGCCTGTCCAGTTCCGTGGACTCTGTGAGCACAGGTGCAGGTGAGTGGCCCCCCTCCCCCTTGCCCACTGGCTTTGGTCGGAGCATGTGCAGGTTAATGAGAATGAGGACATGGGGTCAGTCACTTGACCTGGCACAAGGAGACATCTGTTCTCTGCTCATGGGCTGGTCCTCTGGAGATGGCCAGCCATCCAGCAAATGTATAGCCTTGGGAGGGCTGGAGGAGAACAAGGATACTGCCACCCTCTCTGTCCAGGAGAAACACAAGAGTCCAGGCACCATCGTCCCCCAGGCAGGAGGCACGTCTCAGCGGGCCCTGGCATCATCCCCAGCTCTTTCATCTGACTTCTCTTCCTCTCCACTGTCACCCTTCAATCCAGTGTCATCTCTCCCAGGAACCCCTAACTGGCCATCTGCCTTCCACTCTTGTCCAGCTCCCCTCACACACCCAGTGCCCAAGGAGGCTGAGGTGACCCATTGAAAATATAGGACAGATCATATCACCTCCCTTCTAAGACACCTCCAATGGTCTGTGTCACACAGACTTTTAAGATGCTCCTGGTGATCCGACCCCCAGATGTTCCTTGAGTGGGGGTGGGACCTGTGACTTTTAACCAATAGATTATGTCAAAGGTGATGGATGTCATTTTTGTGATAAGGTTACAAAAGATGGTGACTTCAACCCTGCTAGCAGGTTCTGTCACCTCCTTGGCTTGCACAGTTCATGAAGCACGCTGCCATGTTGGAGTGGCTGGCATGGCAAAAGAAGTACGGGTAGCATCTGATCAATGGCCAACACGGAACTGAATCCTACCGATAACCACGGGAGCTTGAAGTGGAGTCTTCCCTGGCTGAACTTGGGATGTCTGCAGGCCAGCCAATGCTGGACTGCACCCTGTGAAATACCCTTAAGTAAATGACCCAGAGAAGGACTGCCCAGATTCCTGACCACAGAGACTAATAGACTAAAAAAAAAATGTGTTTTGTTTTAAGTTGTTAAATTAGGGATGTGGTGATTTGTTACACAGCAGTAGCTCACTAATACATCAAAGCATTTGGAATAAAATCCCACCAAACCCCACGTGGTGTGGCCCTACATGCCTTTCCCACCCATCTTGGACCCTTTTCCCTGTGGTTCACCACCCCCCCCAACCACTTTGGTCTTTCTGTACTCCTGATTCCCTGTGTTTGTCCCACTGCAGAATCTTTGTCCTTGCTGTGCCCTCTGTCTGGACTACCTTTCTGCATGTTTGGCACCATTTGGTCATTTGGGTTTTCTCAGCCCAAATGTCAGCCCCTCTGACTGGCTTTCCCTGACTTCTTATATTTCCTCGGGTCTTTATTTGTTTGTTTATTTGTTTTTCCGAAGTATTTTTACATCACCACCTGACTGACCTTGCTGACCTGGTTCTGAGCTTATTCAGCCTACCTTCCCCCAAGATCAATACTTGATCCTAGTTCCTAGAATCAATCCCCAAACTTAAGACACTGAAGAATATTCATTTTATTGGCTCATTGCCACCTGCAAATAATGTTTCCCCATTAGCTCCCAGGTGTGCAGCAGCCTCCGATAGGTGTCTCACCTGGAGAACCTCATTTACCTCTTCTGGTGAGACAAGGGCCTTCATCCCCCCAGAGGTGGCCTTGGCTCTAGTCCTGTAGAAAGCAAGAGGTTCATGCAGGGAGCACAGAGTGCTCCAGCTGGGCCCCTGCAGTTGCCTGGGAGCCTAGAGGTCCTCCAAACCCGTGTTTAGGTCCTCTTACTCCCCGGAAATCAGACAGCACACACGAATGATTTTACCCATCCCCTGTCTCCCGTCAGACCCGAGCTTTCACGCATACCCCCTCCTGGCTTCTCTCACACCACCTTCCAAGGTAGCTTCAGGAAATTTGGACTCCTCCAAGGTGTCCTTCCAGAATTACCCTGAACAATTCCCTGGTCCCCTTTATTCTCCTTTCTGGAAAATAAGTGATATGCTAGGTATGGAATAGGCCAGCCCCAAGCTCAGGAGCCCTGGCTTAGAAAGGAGCCATGAGAAGAACAACCAGGGGTTGCTTACTGGTCAGGGTGCACGAGTCAGTCTGTAAACTCACAGGCATGCTGTTTAACCAAGCGCACGGGAACTGGAGCAGGAAATGTGGGTAGAGCAGGAGCTCAGAGCATGGGTCCGACCATTCGACCTGCGCTCAGAGCCTAGTCCTGTCACTTCTGGACGGCTCCTCTTCTGCAGGCCAAACAATCTCTCTGGGCCTCTGTTGCTCCATCTGTCAAATGAGGACTCTTGTCTGCTTGGTAACTATTGTGGGGACTGAACAAGACAATAATGTACAAATCTGCATTTGGAACAACACTGGATAGTGCTCAGGAAATAGTAGCATCCTGAAAGTAGGAGCATTTTCCTCCACGTGGACACCTCTCGCAACAACATCCTTTACCTGCTGAATATTCCAAAGGAAGGCACTGGGCTGGGTCCCTGGGCACCAGGAGAGCATAGACAGGCTCCGTTCTCAAGTGACTCACAACTGCCTTGAAGAGCCAAGCTTGCACAGCAGGGGACAAACCATTCAAGGACTTGCTGTATATGGCAACTGCCAAACAAGTGCCGTGGGCTAATAAACGTCACAGGCATCTGCAGGAGTTGGCGAGCTGGGGTGGGGTGAACTGGGGAAAGGTACATCTCGACACCATTGACCGTGTTTCCCCAAATCAGTATCGGAACATGTGGCTGAATGGCTTCATGCTTCTGTCGCCTGGAACACAGCGTTCCTTCTGCTGCTCCACCTGACAGGCTCCTGCTCACCCTTGAAGACACCATACGTTCTTGCCTGTGGCCTTGACCTGCCCAGGTGCAGCGAATCCCTCCCCCTCTGTGTGTCTCCTTGCCCAGGCTCCTTCGACTGCCTCTGCCTGGGGGGGGGGGTGATGCTCAGAGACTGCATGTGGGTCTCCACCACTGGGTCATTACTGAGCTCCAGGGTGAGAAGACGAGGTCCTCAAGAGCAAGGACAGCAGGAAGAAGTCCTCCTGAGCAAAGATGGAGTCTTCTCTATCTTCACGTCTGGGAATGAGTGAGTGAGCGAGTACCCACGCATGTGAACACATGATCCCGCCATCTGAAACGATCACTGACCAAGTGCTTAGAGGCTGGACTGAAGGGGTCCAGGTTCTGTAATTATGCTGCCGAACCACCCCATCACCCCACCCCTGGCCAAGCACTCCAGATCACTGGGTGGTCTCTCCTTCGTGGTCTTGCTGCCCGGTCATGGGGTGATGGGAGAATTCGATGGCAGCTGAGCAGAGGTAGGGCCTCCAGCTGGAGTTTGGCCGTTGGTTTTGGATTTGTCACATCTGATTGTTGAGCATATTTAAGTGTCCTCAGCAGCCTCCTCGGCCCTCCCCACCCGGGTCATGGAACCGCACACACCCACGGGCACACCTCTCCACTTCCAGGTGTGTCTTTCTGAGAGAGCAGAAAGAAAACCTGATCTGATCGAGGGTGGAATAGCATAAAGCCACCCGAATTCTTTCTAGTAAATGCGGAGGCACACAGGGGGCTATTTTTGTGTGGATTTGCATGTGATTTGCATACATTTACATGTGTTTCCAGAAGCCGGCACACTGAGTTCATGGAGCAGACAACTCCTGGGAGGAGCCCCGATATCTCTGCCAGCCAATGGCAGGAGCGGTGGCGGTTACTGTCCCCGCAGTCTGGACGTCTTTCTCTGTTTCTGATGTTTTTATTAGTGCCTCATGGTCATGCACAACGTTGGGGTTCATTCTGGCAACCACACATGCATGGGGGGTGATTTGCTTCACTTAAGTCCGCAGTGCTTCCTCTTTCCTCCCCCCTCACTGGTCCTTCTTGTCCTCTCTACTGATCTCCTCTCTATTTATTTATAGCTTTTTTAAAAAATTAGTGTTTTATAGCTGTAGGTAGTGATGAAATTCACAGTGGGCTCTTCACACATGTACACAGTGTTCTTTGGTCATTTTCATTCCCCTGTTGCTCCCCTTCCTGTCCTTCCTCCCTCGTCCCCCAACCCCCTTTCTCTGTTCCATTGATCTCCTTCCAACCCTTCTAACCTGAAGTTATTCTAATTTGCTAAAAAATAATCATTTCAGTATTACTGAAGACCCCAAAGGCTGCAAAACCCTCAACATTTATGCAGTAATAAAAATAATTAAATAGTGTCTAAGACTTATTGATGACTGATGTGGCTGGCTGTGCCCTGTGAGCTTTATGCATAGCACCTTCATCTCGGTAATCCAAAAGGTAGGTCCAATTGTTAGCGCCATGTGACAGGTGAGGACACGGAGGTGCACACAGCTTGTCAGGGATTCCAATATGGGCCTCTGGCTCCATTCAAGAATGCGGTATTAGTCTGAGCACCTACTAGGAACCAGGTATTATCCTAGGACACACTACAATGAATGAAAAGGACAGAGAACGCTTGTCATGAAGCATTTATGGATGTCAGTCAGGGTGAGGCTGGCTGCTATAACAAAGGGACCCCCAGAGTTTATTGAATTAAAGGACGTGGAAGTGGATTTCCTTGGTGAGAGGAAATTCAAGGTATGTGTCCCAGCCTGGGCAGCCCTGGTCCCCCAGAGGACCCAGGTTCCCTCCACCTCATTGCTCTGCAAAGTAGCGGGGACACTGTCGTCACCTGCATCCCAGGGGGCAGCAGGAAGCAAGAGGGAGGCAGCAGGGGCCACACCCGGCATGCTACAGCCCAGGCCTGGAGGCACCTCTGTTTCCTTTCTGTGCATACAAACCTAGGCCCGCGGCCACGTCCCATTTCAAGGGGGCCCAGGGAACCTGCCAGGAGGTTGGACTTGGGTGGCAGTCAGTGCCTTGGCCAGGGTGGCAGCACAGGAAAGTGGGTGCTGTTTATTGGATGACGTTAGGGAGCAGAAAGTGCAGGGGAGAAAAACAACGGGGTCCAGCTGGGAGTGACGGGGTGGCATGTCTGCTCCATGCCACCAGCTCTGAGGCACTGTCCCTAGCTGACCCCAATCACACCGGTGTGCACAGTGCCCATGCCAAAGGCTTAGGAGAGCCTGGGGCACTTCATGAACCAAATAAGGTCACCTTACATCCAGCCGAGCAGCAGGGGGCTCTGGCCAAGCAGGGCTGTGCTTGCCTTGACCTTCCTGGAGTCCCTCCTGCCTTCTATTGGAGTATTTTTATTTACTGGTTATTTTATTCTCATTAAAAAAAATATATTTTAAAGCTGCTAGGGCAGATCCTGCCATCTCTTTTCAATGAGAAAAAAAACTTGAGACTTGGAAATATTCAGTTCAGTTAAAAAAAATGTATAAATACTCTATTAAGCTCTTCTGGGCCAGGGAATTGTGATAATGAAACAACTTAACTTAGATGGTTCTCTCAGACAAGTAGCTAGTGTGGTAGGCAGACACACACACACACAAATAACTTGTGTAGCAATGAAAAAAAAAGTATATACAAAATCCAGTGGCATAAAGAATGCATAATTCTATCTGGGTGAGATGGTCAGGAGAAGATATCACAAAACAGGTGATGATTGACAGGGTTTTGAAGGATGAATAGGAGTTCAAGTAGATGGAGAATCTCTTCCTGATAGAGCAAATATATTCCAGAGATAGGGAATTGCATTCATAAAAGCATAGAGGCCTAACAGTATGAAATGAATTGGGCTATGAACATTTAAGAAAGACTCATTAACCTTTAAAATCAATACTAGAGTGAGGCACCGTGGTGCCCACCTTTAATCCCAGTGACTCAGGAGGCTGAGGCAGGAGGATTGCAAGTTCAAAGCCAGCCTCAGCAACCTAGTGAGACTCTGTCTCAAAAAATAAAAATGGCTGGGAATGTGATTCTGTGTTAAGTGTCCCTGTGTTCAGCCCTAAAAACAACAAAGAAACAAAGAAGAAGAGGAGAGAAGAAAAAAGAAATTTTGTTTCAAAAGGACTGGTAACATGAAGAGTTACATGATTCATTGAAAAATCAGCCATTTACAAAACCTTACAGGTGGCAGCCTGGCTGCACAGCTCAAGGGCAGACCACCTGCCCAGCATGTGTAAGGCCATGGGTTTGACTCCCAGCTCAGGAACGAATGAATGAATGAATGAATGAATGAATGAATGAATGAATACCTCTGGTCAAAACCTTACAGGTGGCACAGCCCCAATTTTGTTTTACAGATTGAAATTGAAGTAAAAACTTCTAAAACCTCACCTCTGCCCTCGGAGTGAGCGTAAGCAGGGTAGAGGGCTTCCGTGTCCAGATGTGGCTTTGCTTCCTTCTCCAGCCACCTTCTCTTCCACTCTGGAACAGGCGAGTCCTACAGGCCTCTGCCCTGCTGGGTCTCCACGTGGGACTCTCCCCTGCTCTAATCGTGTCTCACCTGTGGTCTCCGAGTGCCTGGTGCTCGCCGGGTGCACCCTGCCTCGCTGAGCTAGGGGTGTCTGCTGATGTGCTTGTCTCCAGCCCTGTGAGGGCCGGACGGTGTCTTGCTCTCAGCCCCCATCCCCAGCACAGCTCCTGGCACAGCAGAGGTGCCCAGTGAAGAAGTCCTGTTGTCCTACTATCGTGGGTACCCCACTTACTAGCTGGTAATACATGCAAAGAGTCTCTATGGTGTCAAGTTCAAAGAAACTTGTAACATCAAGTCATTAAATGATAAATTCTGTGCTTGCTGGTGCTTCTTGAAGGACATTAAAGGAGATCTGAGCTGGGACAGGCAGAGCTGTCCCACAACCGAGGAGGAGAAGGCAAAGTGAGCCGGAGACGTGCACTTGCCCTTAGCCCCCCGGGTGAAGGGGCGGTTGTCACCTTCTAAGTCAGACACAAGCACACAGCGGCCAGGCCAAGGCGCCCAGACACACCCTCAGAGCGCCCGGGCTGTGCGGCGGCAATGCTCCCGCTCTGGGAAAGGGGCTCCTGGCCTTTCCCACATTCCTCCCCGGGGAAGCAGAGCAAAGTGGGGAGCTGAGTCCTCACAGGACAGCCACCCCCGCGCTCTCCCTGGGGGCTGTGGTCCTCGGGCCGGCTCTGCAGAGGTGGCTCTACCCTAGGAGTCGGCCACCCAGGCCAGCCTGGCTCTGCCACTGCCTGGGCAGGCGCACCTGTCCACTTCTGTTCTGGTTGTACGTTTGCCCTTCCCCCACGTGGGCTTTCTCACAACAAAGAGAGTCCAGTCCTCTGTCCTCTTATTTCTCAGTCGACTTGGGACCAGGTAGGGATGAGGGATGCTATGTATCCCCCGAGCCTCGTGCCCCCCTCCGGGTCCCATCCACCTAGCCTACGTTTTCTTTTCTAAGCTACAGTGGTCACCCATGGTTTAGCTTCCCATCGTTTTAGGGACTCAAATTCAACCATGGTCTGAAGGTGTTGCAAGGAAAATTCCAGAAATAAATAAGCCACAAGTTTTCATTGTGTGCCTTCCGGCTCCATCCTGCCCTGGATGTGAATCACTCCTCTGTCCAGCTCCTTCTTCATGCCGTTTGTCACACCCCCGTTGGTGACTTGTAGTCCTCGAAGTCATCTGGTCACTTGTCCCAGTTCCATGGCACTTGTTTCAATAACCTTGCAGAGTAGCTGTCACTGGGCCACGTCACCCACCTGGCCTCCTCCCACCCTGTAGGCATTGGGCCATCTCACAAGGTCAGAGAAGGGGAGTACAGCACAAGAGGATCTTTTGAGAAAGAGAGAGGGAGAGAGAGAGAGAGAGAGAGAGAGAGAGCACATTCACGTAGCTTCCAGCAGAGCACACGACTATAACTATAACTATTTTCCCACTAGCCGTTGTAGTTAGTAAATTTTTAGCTCCTCTTCCTTCCTCCTTGTACTGGTTAGTTGGCCCTTGCTTGCTTTCTGGCTGGAGTGCAAATTGATTTTTCCTAAAGGTGTACGAGGCTAGACCAATTAGTCTGCCTGCTCAGAGCCTCGGTCCCCCACCCCACCCCCATAGAATATCTCAATATTCTAACTTGATTTCTGTATTCTAAAATTCTTTTTAGATTGGCTGCAAGGATTAGGCTGGATAATCTGCAAAGCTTCTGGGAAGTTCTAAATTGCTTCACCATCCTGAGATCCCATCCCCATCCTCTGAGGACTAGACAAGGTTGTCCTTCACCCCAGAAGGCAAGGTCAGAAAAGCAGGACATGCCGTCTTTTGCTGTCCTCCACCTGGGGTGGCCTGAGGAGAGCTCCATGGGGCCGGAAGGGGACACTTTATACTGGGACTTGTGTGTAGATCCCACCAAATCACTTACCTGGAAGATTATGAGCTTCCTTGATGAGCAACCAGGAGACTGGAAATGATGCGGTCACCTAGCGGGTTTTCTGCGATCTGTGCTGACCAAGTGCAAGGATATTTCATTCATCTGAACATCCAGCAACTGGGTTCCCTGATTATTTCTGAGATCTGAAGACTACATGCAGGCTGGTCCTCGGAGTGGAAATGAATTCATTTCCTCTGGCCAATGGAAATTAATGGAACCTGCTTTTCCATAAAGCACCAGTGCCTTTTGCTCTCAGCACTGCCAACATCCTGTTCCTAAGGCTTGGCAGTGATGAGTGATAGTTCTAGTCAGATTGTCACTTTGGGGGGAATCGTTGACACAAGTATCCATTTAGGTCGAGCCCTATCGTGTCCAGAAATGTGATGCCACCAGCAATGTGCTGATAAGTGTTCTCAGGCTCATGTGTGTGTGTGTGTGTGTGTGTGTGTGTGTGTGTGTAGATTTTGCAGACATATAACACAATTTCAGAATAATTATAAATTATACAATACTCTTTATTGAAATTTTTATATTGCCAATGGATTCTCAAAGAATGTTCTTGAATTTTTTTCAGAACTCATGTCTATGGTCTGCCTCGGGTTGATGTTTGACTATGTCTTGGCCCAGCGGGCTGCAAGGGGGTCCTGATCACTATCTGACTCAGCCAGGAGGTGCTGCCTTGGTTGGCTTGTGAGTGTAATTCCATGAGTGTTGATGGATCTCCTCATCTGCATGAGCGAAGAAGCAAGAAAAATGTAGGTTGGGAGTTCATTACTAATGTAAGCAACTTTTCTGCTGAATCAGATGACAGTCTTTAAATGCTAAAATATTCCTTTAATGTTTTGGTGCAAATCATGGTGTATTTGCTACAATACAACCCACCTTTTCAGTTTAACCTGCATTATTAACATTGTCTCCATCACTTTCTCAAATCTATTCAATCTTTTAAGAGTATGTGTGTGTGTAGAGAGAGAGAGAGAGAGAGAAACAGAGAGAATGAGGAGGTGGGGTGTGTAAGCCCTGGTTTGAAGAGTTTTCCAGTATCTGTGTGTAAATATCCTCACCTTGGCTAATTTCAAGCTCCTAACATGGTGTCACTGAGCTGGAGTTAGGAAGTGATGTGCAATGGCTCACTATTTTACATAATTTCTACCATACACAGACAACAAATCTAAACAACCTCGAGAGTGAAGACAATGCTAAGCTGGGCACAGTGATTCATGCTCGTAATCCCAGTGACTGGGGAGACTGAGACAGGAGGATCACAGGTTCGAGGCCAGCTTTAGCAACTTAGCAAGACCCTAAGCAACTTACTGAGATCCTGCTTCTAAATAAAAAATTAAAAGGTCTGGGGATGTGGTTCTGTGGTAGAGCATTCCTGGGTTCCATTCCCAGTGCCCAGAAAGAAAGGGAGAGAAAAGAATATTAAAATTAGTAAAATAACCAAGAAACAATGAGCCTTGAGTTTTATTACCTTTTATTTTAAGCTATTTTAATGTCGACGACTTGGTATCTATAAGTCCATCCACAATGTTGTGTAACTATGGCCACAGACTTTTCATAACCCAGAATGGTCACCTCTGGTCATTAAGTGGTCATTTCCAGCCCCCTTTCCCCCTGGGGAACACTGATCTGCTTTCTATCTCTACAGATTTGCCTATTCTGGATATTTCATATAAACAGAACCACATAATTTGTAGCCTTTCCTGTCTGGCTTCTTCTACTGAAAATGCTTTCAGAGTCCATCCCTCCACCAGCGTGGTCTAGCGCCTCACCTCCTTTTTCAAACTTTTTAAGAATTTTTTTGGGGGGCAGGTACCAGGGATTGAACTCAGGGGCACTCGACCACTGAGCCCCATCCCCAGCCTTATTTTGTATTTTATTTAAAGACAGGGTCTCACCAAGTTCCTTAGCACCTCGCTTTTGCTGAGGCTGGCTTTGAACTCTCGATCCTCCTTCCTCAGCCTCCCGAGTTGCTGGGATTACAGACATGTGCCACCTTGCCCGGCTAAACATTTTTTAAATTTTTAAAAAATATTTTTAGTTGTTTAGTTTTATTTATTTTTATGTGGTGCTGAGGACAGAACCCAATATCTCAAACATGCTGGGCAAGTGCTCTATACTGAGCCACAACCCAAGCACTTACCTCCTCTAATGGCTGAATATTATCCCACCTTTGTTCACTGGTAGCTGGGCATTTGGGCCATCTCCACCTTTTGGCTGTTACTCATAGCTATTATGAACATTCATGATTGCCTGATTGCCCTTGTTTTAAACATACCTTAATCGTAAGTTACATGATTTAATTTTTTATAAGGACTATGCTTATCATCAGGTAAGTGGAATTCCTGACGTGTGCTGACGGGCTCCTAAGGGTGGGCAACTGTGGGCTCCGGCACCTGGCCAGCTGTCACCATCTATCCAGCTCTGAGCAGACGACTACGCCCTGAACTCAGCAGATCTGTCCTGGGGCTGGTGCAGCCTCTAACTCGTTTTGTCATTTTGAACAAATCACTAACCTCTCTTGTCTTTATCTCATCTCTCAAATGAGGCTCTTGGGATGCTTCCTGGGGAATCTTTACTAAGTGGCTGTACTGGGTCCAGGGATTAAACAAACCCATATAAATTTGCCACCTAGCAGTTCAAGGGGTTGAGCTTTGTCTCAGTCCATTTGGGGCTGCTGTAACAGAATATCTGAGGCTGGGTAATTTAAAAATCACAGAGTTTATTTCATAGAGTTCTGGGGACTGGAGAGTCTAAAGGAAAGGGGCCAGCATCTGTGAGGGCCTTCTTGCCGTGACATCCCATGCTGGAAAATGGGAGGAGTGTGGGGGAGTGTGGGGGAGTGTGGGGGGTGTAAGGGCCCAGCCCATCCTCTTATCAGGGTGATGTGGCACGAGTCCATTGTCAAGGGTGGCCCCCTTGTACCCTATCACCCCTCAAAGGTCCCATCTTGCAACACTGCTGCAAGGGGCCACCTTCAACCAGAGGAAACACCTCCACCTTTAGTTTAGGGTCCCCGATCCCATCCCCATGTGGGCACCTCGACTTACTCCCCAGTACCTCCACAGTTTTCCTGGTGGCCAGTTCTGCTCTGCCCTCCTCTGGCCCCTTTCCTTGGGTGACCACACTCCAGTTGGGCTCCTCTGGGCTCTCAGGTAGACCCTGTCCTGGGCGTGCCCACAAGAGCCCAGTTTTAGCCAGAACCCCCCACCCTTGACATCTGACCAGGTTGACCGTCTCCCAAATTGCCTAGGTGGCATCTAGCTACCCTGGTCTGCCTTTGGCAGGAATCCTGCGAGGTCAGTTCAGCCAGAGTCCCCCCTGACCCCTGAGGTTTCCTTTCAGTCATCTCCTGTTGTGTTGGGATGAAGGCCATCTGCCTCCTCTCTGCAAAAGCCCTCAGGGTAGTCCCTGTGCCCATTGCCAAGGGCCTGAGAAAAGCCTTCCTTACCACTTTTTATACGCGTGACTTTTTCTTACACAAACCCACCCCCTCTCCTGGTGGTCACTTCAGACGCCAGCAAGTGACCCAGGCTGCTCTAAGAATTGCAAGAAGCTGTTTCATGAGGCTCCGGACACTGAGAAGCATCCCTATCTTCCACTGGGATGCAGGGTGTGAGGGTAGCATGCTTGCAGCCTCCAAGGCCATTTTGTGACCGTGGTGAGTATTTATTAAGCACCACCTGTGTGTATGGAGGGCCCTGAACCAGCGCAGAGCCCTGGAACAAACTGGTGAGAGGCAGAGTGAGAACCGGGAGGAACCATGACATGTGGTCTCTCGAGACTTCACGCCTCCCTCCACGAGCCAATCAAGTCCCGCTTTTGCTGAAACTCTGTGGAAGCCGGAGTCAGGCTTTGGGTCTGCACCTGGGAAAATAACCAGAGCAAGGACAGAGAAGCAGCAGCTTCACTGTGACTCCAGTCTCAGAGCTGCTGTGTCCTCGGCTGTCAAGCCAAGTGGCTTTATTAGAAGTGCTGGGGACATCTGAGGTGTGCGCTGCCCTGGCAGAGGGCTGAAAGGGTTGCCTTGGATACTGTAGGACCACAAAGGTACATTGGCCCTTTGCTCCTGGTTCCTGGCCTGGAGCTCTGCCAACCCCTGGAAGTGCCCAAGGGACAGGAGAGTCTTCTGTGATTCATAAAGAGTCCCTTCGGTCAGCTCTGAGCTTGTACAATGCAAGGAGGTGGCCGAGGGTGGGTTCCCTAACAAGCAGAGAGAGGATGGGGACCCCCAGGGCTCCACTGGCCTCCAGAGGAGGGAGGGAGGCTGGGATTGGGTCTGTACACGTCTGGAATCATGAGATTCAGAGTTCCAGACCATGAGGGCAGACTAGCTGGGAGGGCCCTGAGGCCCTGCCCCTGTCCCCAGGACTCCCACCTGCCCTGTGCGTGGCTTCCATTGGGCTGCCCCGGGTTGCATCCTTCATAACAACCCTGTGAGATGTTCTCCTGACTTCCAGAGCCCTTCTATCGAATCTCCACCCTGAGGAGGGGCCATGGGAAACCAGCTGCATAACCCGGGGGTCAGAAGCAAGGGTCGTCAGAGACTCCGAGGGGCACCTGGAGTGGGGCAGTCTTCTGGGAGCCCTGTGGCACCCGCCTCCACCTCCAGGTAGGCAGTGTCACAGGGCAGCTGCATCATTGGATACCCCAAAACACACCAGAGATGCAAAGCGAGCTCATTACAGTCTTTCCCCTCCCTAACTTCTAATTCACAGCAAAATGGGACAAATAAAGAAGACATGAAATGAATAACTAGGAGCTTACCCTCTGCTCGTGGTATCAGAAATGGAATTCAAAATGTCTCAGGAAGCAGGCCTCTGCTGCCTCTTCTACGGATATCACCTCGTGACCAGGCCCAGAATTCCTGAAGTGGCTGATGCCTTGGTCCCAGGGAGTCAGGTAGACCTGGTCTCATTCCTAACTCCGTCACCTGCTAGTTGTGGAACTTGGGCAAACGAATCTCTGTCTCTTTCTAGCCCTTCCTCCACACAAAGAGGCTAACATGCTCCTCAAAGAAGCCTCAATAAGAGGTGTATTAGTCTGTTTCATGTTGCTGTAACAGGATACCTGAGGCTGGGAAATATAGAGTAAAGAGGTTCACTTGGCTCATGATTTTGGCAGCTGTAGAGTCCACAGAGCATGGTGCTAGCATCTTGGCAGGCAACTCCTGGCTCCATTATAATGTGGCAGAGAAGCAAAAATGGAACTTGGCATGTCTGGAGGGGCACATGTGCAAGCAAACACAGAAGAGACCTGATCTACTCCCAGGGGACAGACTTAGTCCTCCTTCTGAGGACGGAGCCTACTTACCTTCCACTAGAACTCACCTCCTGAAATTGCCACCGTGTCACCATTGCCATAGGGGAACCAAGCTTTCCAGTGCATGAGCCTCTGGGGGACACACCATAGGAAGAGGCTTTAGCTGGAGTCAGTTTGGTCCCTGTGCCCACAGCTCTGCCTTCTTTCCCAAACCTCCACCTTTGGCTTCATTCCTGGCTCTCCCCTGGCCCTTCTTCAAAGTCGATAAGTTTATTGGAGCTTGGAAGGAGGCCGAGCTCCATTGCCTCTCCTGGGGTCCTCAGACTAGCTCTCTCTAGCAGCAGCTGGGCCTCTTACGTGACCAGAGGCAGAGGGAAAGGTGAGCGGGGCCTGGGCAGGCCTCAAATCACCCAAGGAGAGAACTCGATGGAGCAAAAACAGCTAATTATATGTGCAAAAACCATGGCAGTCAGTTAGCATTTATTGAGCACTTGCTGTGTACACATAAGGTCTTGAATCAGGTGCTTAGGAGGGGAGACAGGCAATGAGAGGCCAGATTTTGAGCTTCAGGCCTGGGTCTTGGTTGGTTCTTAGCGGCCCCTGAGCTCTGATCTTGACAAGGCGGCTCACCGTGGAAATGCCGTTGGTCACCACGGGGCTTAATGGAGAAGAATGTGGGCCTCTCGAATCAGATTGGAGAGGCTGAATTTGGAGTCTCTCCAATGTCTAAGAGGAGGCCAGCAGTCTGACCTCTAAGAAGCAAATGACCTCAGCAGAGGTGGATTTCATCACCTTTGAGGGGGAATGGCTCATTGGAAGTGGCACCTAATGACCCACCACCCACCCCGTTTCCAGGCCCTACAGGCAGAGTCCTCTTGGGTATCTGGTCTACCCTCTACCCTCAAATGCAAGAGAAGGTGAATGGGACCTTTCAGCTTAATCACGAGCCCTGTTGGAGCAGAAAATGAGCTCTGCCTTGTGACGCTCCATTTCCCTATCCTGATTAGTTATTCGGGAGCTGTCGATGGTGACACTTGCCTTGGAGTTGTAGCGACTTTCAATATCCTGAAGTGTGGAACTCAGGGATGGAGTCCTCTGCACGGAATGATAATGCATATTGGAAGGGGGGGTGGGGGTGGGTCAAATTGCTGCCTTGAAAATAAGAATGTGCCTTTGATGAGCGAGCGCGGGGCAGACGAGAACCTCAGACAAGGAAGTCCGCGGCAATCATTTCTAAGAGATCACACCTGCAGACAGGCAGCTATTTGGCCAAAAAAATACCAATTGCCCGATTATGAAGGAATGAAGGAACAGAGAAGGGGTGAAGGGGCTTTTTCATCTCATCTGGGATGCACCTGCCCCTCACTTTTGGGACAAAGTGTGTTCCTGAAAAGTTAACTGCAAATTGGAATTTTTATAGCTCAATCATTTTCCCCCCCCATTACTTTCCTTGCAAAAATGGGTCCTCAGAATCTTCTCAGGCTCTGGGCTGTCATAAAACCTCAGCTCAGGCTGCAGCACATCTTTAAACATTATCACTTTTATAACTCAAACTGAGCATTTTCTTATATTAAAAATTCACATTCTGGGAAAAAATATTGAAAAACATGGAATCAAAGCACTCAGGTTGTTTCTTTATGTGGTACAACAGTTTCAGTGCTAATGACCATTGGCTGGGTGACTTCTAAGTTTGGGGCACCAGGCTACCATTTTCACATGGCATCTAATTGAACTCTTTCCTCAACCCTGGGACTTAGATATTATCTCACTTTTTTTTTAAATGAAGTAATCAAGTTAGGGAGATAGGTGACCTAGCTTTCCCATGCTCATGACCTTGAGGTGTCAAAGCTGGATTTTGAACCCAGACTCAAGTGGATCTAGGTTTAACCTTCTTCATAGCTGCTGGTCTAAGGATCTTGCATAAGAAGCCCAGCTAACAACAAACCCAAACACAACTACATCACTTGCTAGATGAAGAAGGAAGGCCTGGTTTCTAGCAGATTCTTCTCTCAGAGGTCTCATAAGAGGGTGAGAAGCCTTCCCTTGTTTTGGTGTTCAGACCTCAGGTCCATCCCATGCCTGAAATCTGTGAGTTTGGCTAAGGAAAAAGAGGAGATAAGACCAAAGTCCAACTGCTCAAAGCCAATCTATAAAGAGCCAAGAGCCAAGATAATAAATGTTTGCAGCTTTAAACTGCTAAATTGGGGAAGGGTTAATTTGTTATGCAGCAATAGCTAACAAATACAAGGGTGTTTTTCCCTATTGATTGAACCACATCTGGCCTGGTTGAACTTATCCATGATGGCTCACTCAACTATCAGGAAGGAGAGAGTTCACTGGCTGAAATTCCTGGAGGGCCTGAAGACTTTAGAAAACCAAGATGGTGGATCCAGGCACTGGCTATGAAATTTTATTTTCTAAGGATGTTAGTGTTCTTGTTGGGTATTGGGTAGTACCCAGCTTCCAAGATGGTCCCTGCTTCTGGGATTCACACCCTGTGTAGTCCCCTCTTCCACTGTGCTGGGGTGTTCCCTGAATCAATAGCATAGGTGTGTCATCTCTGGTGCTAGGTCATAAAAAGACTACAACTTCTATCTTGGGCACTCAGTCTCATTCTCTTCTCTCTCTCAAATTCCTCCCTCTGGGAGAAGTCAGCTCCTATGTGGTAAAAACACCTGACAGTCTGTGGAGAAACCCATATGCATAGAGCTGAGAGCTCCACCCTCAGTGAGAAACCGAGGTCCCGCCCAACAACCATGAGTGAGTTTGGATGCAGGTTCTCTACCCCCAGACAATTGCAACCCCATCTGACATCTGAACAGTGGTCTCAAGAGAGAGCCTGAACCAGAACCACCCAGCTGAGCAGTTCCAGAATTCCTGACCCACAAAATCTATGAGATAATAATGTTTGCGGCTTTAAGCTACTAAATTGGGGACGGGTCATTTGTTATGCAGCAATAGCTAATGAATACAAGTTGTTTTCTTTCCTATTGTTGGCATTGACTGAACCACATCTGGCCTGGTTGTACTTATCCTTGATCATCTTTCTCTGCCTTTCTCCAGTTCATTTCACCCTCTCACTCCATTTATTTTGAAAGACTTCACTAAGGCAATGAATACCAGCTGAGGGCCACTGCCTACAGGAGTGCAATTAGCCCTTGCATGGGGGCTTATGTGAACAGTGTGTGCTACGGTTTAATGTGTCCCCCCAAAACTCATGTGTTGAGACCTGGATTCCCAAGGCAGCAGTGTTGGAACCTGGGGCCTAATGGGAGGTGCCATTCTTGCCCCAGTGGTTTGTTATAAAAGCAAGTTGCTCCTGCCCTCTTGCCCCTCTGCCAGTTATAATCCAGCAAGAAGGCCCTCACCAGAAGCCAAGAAGAAGTCAGTGCCATGCTCTTGGCCTCCAGCCTCCAGAAACATGAGCCAAAGAAACTACTCTGTCTAAATGATGCAGTCTCAGGTGTTGTTACACCAACAGAAAATTGACTAAGCAGATAAGCAAGGGTTGCATCTCCAGGCAACACCCCTGCCAAGTCTATGCCAGAAAAAGTATTCAACGTCGGGTTCTCGGTTGGGTAGAGAAAATGGGGAAATTCCTTCAAAGACAAGATAGGTAGTATAAGGTGGTTTGTTTTCACTGTGGCTATTGGACCCTACTTGAGTCTGCAGGAAAAGCCCAAGGTTTAGGTCACTATCTTTCTTCCAGTCTCAGAAAAGTGTTGAAGGGGCATGATGGGTGATGCTCATGAACTTGGGCACTGGAGTTGGACGGGTCCAGTCCTAGCGATGCATATATTAGCTGGGTATATTAATCCATTTTTTTGTTATTGTAATGAAATACCTGAGGCTGCATACTTAAAAAGAAAAAAAGGTTTATTAAGCTCCCAATTCTGGAGGTTCAGGGCATGCACCATATCAGCTTTGCTCCACAGAAGACCTCACAGTGATGGTATTGCCATGGCAGGAGGTCACCCGAGCAAGAGATCACATCAACAGACGGGAAGTCAAAGAGACCGGATGTGGCTGCTAGACTTGTTCTTCTATAAAAATTCTTTCACAAGAATCAATTCCAGGGTCCCCTAAGAATGGCCTTAGTCCCTCCAAGGGTACGTCTCCATTGACCTCTCATTAGGTTCCATCTCTTAAAGCTTCCCAGAAACCCCTGGAGGCCAATCTTCCAACACACACATCCTTGGGGCACAAGCCACCTCTGAACTGGGTGACTCAGCCTGTGGCTCCACCTGTCTCTAGGACTCAAATTCCTCTGCTATCAAATGAGATTAGTAGCAACACTCCCATGCATTGGTGGTAGATACAGGGAGTCACACACACATGCCCAGTTCTGCCTGACACCCGACAGCAAGTATTCTCACTCAGTTCCCCCCAGGTGGGCCTCCCGCTGGGCTTGTTACAGCTGGATGGTCAAAAAGGTCTTCCAGAATAAATTGGATAAGAGCCTCCTCGTGACCAGGAGGGAGACGGCCCTGCCCTGTAGCCCTGGGAAGTCAGCCACAAGCAGCAGCGTGGATATAATCAAGTCACATTTTAACTGAACACTCCGAAGCAATGCAGGTTGAACCCTTGGTCTCAGAAGCCAGAGGCTTAACCGAGCTATTTTTTTCTGCGCTGGAGAAATTTCAGAAGAAACCTCATCTGTTAGCAAAACAGACTCAGGGCAGCAGCTGTGCGACTCCAGACGCCCTTCAAGGGCCCTGCCCAGGGCCACTCCAACCTGGAGATGATCCTGCGAATGCTTAGTCAGTAACAAGCCCGACTCCATCCTCATGAAGCTGCAGAGAGAGACCCGGGAAGCCAGGAACAGCCCCCCTCCGTGGACCCTGCTCCCTGCCCCCAGGATGGCCTCTTAGCCTTGCCATTTCCCAGGGGGAGGGCAAATGCCAGTCATTTCTTCTCCGGCTTTGGGGACTTGGGTGGGATCAACCATAGACGTCAGACAGGAATTTGCTCCTTTTGGTTCTGGTCTAGAATTTCACAGCTTATCCACGGCAGGAAGGTCTGCGCTACCTAAGAGGACAGACAGACAGATGCTGGCATGGAATGGGGGAGTTTCCCTGCCCAAGTCTGCACACGGGTGCTGAGCAAAGGGAAGAGCTGGGTGCACCTGCAGTCCCTGCTGCTCAGGAGGCCGAGGTAGGAGCCCCGAGCCCAGGAGTCCCAAACCCAAGAGTTCAGGACCAGTCTAGGCAACATGGTGAGACTAAAGAGTGCCCAGCTCTGTTGTCCACTAGAGGATAAAGAGGCCCCATTCCCCAAACCAGATAATTACTCTGATGGGGTTGGGGGTGCAGCTCAGTGGTGGAGTACTTGCCTGGTGTGTGCACGGCCCTGAGCTGCGTCCCCAGCACCACAAATACAAAGAAAGAGAGAGAGACACACAGAGAGAGACAGAGATCACACTGACTCATTTCTCCTTTGTCCCCACATATTTCTAATGCTGATGCCAACCAGTCTCCAGGTGGCTGCTGGTGTTTGTTCTAGCCATCAGCCACCTGGGATAGGAAACTTTAGAATTGGTGGCTTCAAGAGGCTGAGGCAGGAGGGGGAATCACAAGTTCAAGGCCAGTCTTGGCAACGTCCTGGAAACCTGTTTCAAAGTAAAAACTGAAGAAAGCCAGGATGTAGCTCAGTGGCAAAGCGCTTGCCTGGCATGTGCAGGCGGATCGTGGGTTCAAGCCCCAGCACCGCGAACCAAGAAAACAAACAAACACGCAAAAGTACTCATGACCCACATGCAGATCCCAGAAGGAACCTGCTGAGAGTACCAGGGACAAGGAAGTAGCTGTGGGGTGCGCTCAGGGAGGGCAGCTGCCACAGAGGGTGAGCTGCAGGCCCAGGGCTCACAGGTCCCCGGGGTGCAGACTCAGCCCTCCCTCCTCCCTGGTTCTGTCTCCTCCACTCAGCTCAGGTACCCGCAAAACAGGAGCAGGGGGCAGTTCTGGGCTTTGAATGGGGACATCGTCATGGGCAGACAAGAGGGGGCAGATAGCAGACAAGGAGAAGGGAGACCAAAGGGTTCCTTTGGCCAGGTGTCCACGCAGAGTCTCTCTGAGAAGGTGAGGTTTGAGTGGAAGAGACCTGAAGGACCCAGACCTGCAGAGAACAGAGGGTTTGTGCAGAGGCAGGACCCACGACACAACTCACAGGACCCAGAGCAAAACGAAAACATGGGGCCTCAGTCCAAATCTACTGAGCGTTGCAAGAGGGTGCCTTCAGAGACTGAAGCCCACGAGGCGCCCTCCTACGCTGAGGGTCCATGGGACTGCGTGGGCTCCTGCGGGAGAAGCAGGCCCTGGTAGAAGGAAGAGTGATCCGAGAGCCCCGAGGCAGGAAATTTCTGGAATTAAAAAGAAGACAGGTGTCTGGAAGGCAGAGGGCATGGGAGGCTGTCAGAACATGGTGTGTCCAGGAGAGGAAGAGGAGGCCGAGTTTGGGAGCCCAGGACGGGGGTGTGGTGGGAAACCACAGGGGGGCTTACATAAGGGACAGACTTGATCTGATTAACATTTTCAAAGAGCCAGCTGTCACCAAGACTGATGTTTAGAGGGGTCTGGGGAGAAGCAGGGGGCCGGGTGAGAAAGCCCAGGTGATAGTGGCTTTGGCCCTGGTGACAGCAGTAGAGGTGGACAGGCCTGGGCTGCCCACAGCCGGAGAGCCACCACCCATGCCCTCCCCTCTGCCCTGGGCTCTGCAGTGCCCAGGGACCTTCACCTTGCCCACTCGGTCCCACCCACCCAGCTCCTCCCCAAGGCCCTGGGAGCACCTCCCCCCCACTCCACCAGGTGCCCTTGGCCCTCCAGTGGTCCACAGAGCGCCTGGCACGTTGGGGTAGAGGCTCCATCATTATTGTCATGTGAGCGAACACGTTTATAATTCGTATGAGAAGGAACAGGGCACCGCTCCAAGCAGGCAAATCCGAGCCTAGACCTTGACCTGAAAAAGGAGATTTCTATTTCCAAACACCAGCGCCTTTCCCTCTCATTAGATGTTAAAAAAACAAGAAGTCACAAAGAGAAGCTGACATCTGAAGCTGTGGCACCCAAATTGCAGGCTCCCACAATTGTTTACTCTATATTTGTCCTGTCTCCAGGCGTCATCCTGGGGGACAGGCAGGAAAATGCCAAACCGTCCCTGCCTGGCCCCGGCCCGGCCGGCGGAGTGCTCCCCTGCTGCCCCCTCGTGGCCGAAATGGGCATTGCATTAAGCCCCTAAGCCATTATTTCCAAAGGCTGAAGAGCCAGCCGGCTGGCTTTGCAATGATTTACCCGGAGGCTATCTCCAGGTTTGGTGGCCTCCATTAACCTGGGCTATGATTTGTCCTGGGTCCCCTCATGATCCCAGGACTGTCAGACTGCCCCATACCTGGATGACAGCTGCCTACACAGGTGACTTGCAGCCCTGCCAGAGGAGGATGGAGACACGGAGGCCTCATAAGACCTGTCATGTTTCCTTCACAGACAGGGATGTTTTATTTACCTGCCGCACAGATGAAGCCTAAGAAAAGCAAGCCCAGGTCCACCATATAATTTGGAGCTAAGTACATGATGGATGCCCAGGGGTTTAAAATTAGTCAAGTAAACTCTACACTGGGGCATTACGCTTGCTTTCAAGCGCCTGAATGTCTGTCGGGGACGTGTCACTTGTGGGGTGGAGGTGGGGAGCTCTTGATAAAATAATCAGACTCTGTCCATCCTGGGAGAAAAATTAAAAAGGCCCATTCTGAAAGGGACCCGTTGTCCCAAATGCCCTTCAACCAAATCTGTGAACAGAGCTGCTGTATGTGAGCTCACTTTGTTCAAATCAACAGGAGATTCAGGGTGAGTTCCAAAAGGCAAATCTGCATTTGCAATTTTGTAAACATATCCCACTTAGCTCTCAGAACCAAGGTCCTCCCGTCTCCCCACACCATGTTCCCCCGCAACACCTCCGTGACTTCATGGTAAGGATGGCGTGATTCACGCTGACAGAGGTCCAGTGAGGTGGGCTTGCCTCAGGACCCCACAAGCACAATTTCCTTTCATCCTGAGGACAGCTTTACATTATCCCCTCTTCCTGGGCTTGAGAGGCTCAGTGACTCAGCCATGGCCATGCTGGGGGTGGGATGGGCAGGAGCAGGATTCACACTCAGGCCTGCTCAGACACACTGTGCTATTTTCTCCTGTGGAATCCACCAGCTGTTACACCTCTGCTTGAATCATGCATGAGATTTGTGGAGAGCCGATCAATAACACCCCTGTCTCCCCTTGGAAGTGCGGACGTGATAGAAAACATACTGGGTTTTTTTGTTATCTGTTGTTGCACAAGAGATGGTCCCCAAATTGGGCAACTTCAAACAACAACAATAAATATTAATTGTCGTGCAGGTTCTGAGGCTCAGGAATCTGGGCATGGATTAGCTGGGTGACTATGGGGCAGGGTCTCTTATGAGGTTGCAGATGAGGTGTCAACCAGGGCTGCAGTCAACTCAGAGCTCAATGGAAGCTTCAATATTTGCTCCTAAGCACACTTGGCTGTTGGAGGAAACCCACCTGGGCTCCTGCAGAGGCCAGCTCACAACATGGGAGCTGACTTCCCCAGAGATCAATGGCTGGGGGTGGCAAGGGGGGGTGGGGGGCGATGGGGGTGGGGAGTGCATACACTCAGAAGTGACATGCCATAATTTTTGCCCTATGTTAATGGTCTTGACACAATGCGGCACAAATACCAGGAGACCAGGATTATCAGATGCCATTTTGGAGGCCACATACCTAATAGACAGGGAACTGAAAAGACAGAGAACAAATTGATGGCTTAAAGCTGAAAACGTGTTATCAAAGGACATGATACAAGACGTGCAGCCACAAAGGGCTTCTTACTACATCCACCCTGCAATAGACACACTGAGCCACCTGGCCACAGGTGGGGCTGGGGAGCCACAGCGAGCCACGCAGTCTTCATGCATGGAGGCGATGGGAGTCAGCTTTCCGTTGCTGTGACGGAATCCTTTCCAGAAATCAGCTTAGTAGAGAGATTCACATTTTCAGAGGTTTCAGTCCGTGGCCGGCTGGCTCCATTGTTTCTGGGCCCCAGTGAGGCTGAAGGGAGGGAGCACGTGGCAGAGGAAGCTGCTCACGTAGAACATTCCAGACCCCAATCGTAGCAGAGGACAGGAGAAGCATGCTGAGGACAGGACACCTGCAGGTCACACCTGCTTTCCCGAGGGGCTGGGGGGCTCCTGCTGCAGACTTGCACACACCAGGGAACCGATTCCTCACTGTACCGCCACAGCCCACTCTCTAGTCCACCATCGCCTGCTACATCTGATCAAGCCAGAGTTCACTGCTTTTGGTGTCCCCAGAACCTACCATGGTGCAGGACAAATGCCCTCATCGTCATCACCTTTCTCCTTGTCCATCACTGAGCATCTAGTACCTCCACAGGTGAGCTCAGCTGAGCACCACTCACTCCCTTCTGGGGCAGCCGCTTTGCTATCCCCACTCAGCGGCTACGGCAATATCAGTCTTAGGGACGTGGATACGGCAGATGGCAGAAGTGGGATTTGAAGCCAGTCAGTCTGATTCACAGCCTGGCTCTCAAACCCCACACTAGAGAGGTTTTCGGTTAATATTTGTTGAAACAGACGTATTTAAAAATAACCATTGACTTGAAAAAGGAGAGAAAGACTCAATAAGGGAAATTGTTGGACCACAGCAAGTTCCAGAAAGAACATAATCCCCACAGTGCTTTACCCAGGTCTTAGGAACAGACTTAGAATTGGAAAAAGGGAACAACATCTTGCAAATAAATATCGACTTTCAAAAGGCAGGAGCAGGGACCAGGAAGTCACTTCCTTTCCGGCCAGAGACTCCATTCACTTCCATAGGTACTGACTCTTGTTGAAATGAGGCTGGTGGTGACCTCAGGAAGCAGGGTTAGTTGAGCCTGGCTCTGCTCAGTGCCCCCCAGTGGCTGGACACGGTGATCAGTGATGATCACGTGCTGACTCTCAGACCCCAGAGCAGGGGGATTTAAAGTGCACTCCCCAAGGGACACAATTCCAGCCACTTGGGGTCTTAAATCATCCACTCAAATCATCCACCTACCCGGGAACAACACTCATTTGATGTCACCCCCTGGTGCATGGTCTGCCTTTTAGGTGGCTCCCTCCCACCCCAGCTTGTCCCCCTGGTTATGCCAACCCATTTTAATGTCCAAATCCACCCAGAGTTGGCCAAATGCCAGAGGAGCACCCATTATATGGAAGACACCAGGCAGGGTTTTTCAGGGACACAAGGCCTGTAGGGGGACACAGGAGAGAGAGTAATGAGGTCACATAAGGAGACCAAGTCTGAGGAGGGCACAAACAGGTATAAGGGACACATGCCCTGGGGGGCGTGGGCTTGAGTTTGTCTCAGGAGCTTGCTTCAGTCCTGGGTGAGTTAGGGACTCAGACAGGTGGTCACAGGAGGGGCCTGGGAGGCACTGGCCACAGAGCTTTCTTGGGTTGTTCACGGGGTCAGAAGGAGCTCTGGGGTTGGGCTGCAGAGGACAGGTGATCTGAGGAACGGGGAAGGTACTGACCGGTGTTTCCTAGCCCTTGTTCTCATATGGTTTTTGCAATATTTAAGAGCAACCAGAACGATTGTTTATTTAATGATTTATTTATTATTTATATTGAATCATTTTTCATATAGAAGTTAATTCCTCTTTACAGACCACTTCGTATTGCTATGGTAAATTGAAAACTAGTATTACTTGCCTCAATAGAATGTGACCACATTATAAAGGGAATGAAAGTAAAGCAGTGATATTGAATTCTAGGAACTGCAGGGTGTGGGGTGCAGCCCAGAGGTACAGCTCTTTGCTGGCCTGCATGAGGCCCTGAGGTTCCATGCCCAGTACTAAAAATTAACCAATAAATGAATAAATAAATATAGCCAGATGTTACTGCTGGTGAAATCTTAACTCTTGAGTGGTGAACTAAAGAGGTTAAAGACACAGGAACAGGGGTGTAGCTCAGTGGTAGAACACTTGCCTGACATGTTCAAGGCCCTGGATTCCATCCTCAACACACACACACACACACACACACACACACACACACACACAACACAAAAACACTTCATTCAGGGGCCAGGCACGGTGGCACATGCCTGTTATCCCAGCAGCTCAGGAGGTTGAGGTAGGAGGATCAGGAGTTCAAAGCCAGCCTCAGCAATTTAGTAAAGCCCTGAGAAAAATCAGTGAGACCCAATCTCTAAATAAAATATTTTAAAAGGGTTGAGGATGTGGCTCATTGAACGCCCCTGGGTTCAATCCCTGGGGATCAAGGGGGAAAAACACTTAATTCAGATTTTCTCTTTGATGTAATCTAAAGATTAAAAATACATATAATTCCCTCCCAGGAGCATGGCAAACCAGTGTGTCTGAAGGATCCTCCCACTGGATATAACTAGGTCTTGGGAAAATTACAATAAACATTTCTCCAGGCATTGCTCGCTTTGTAGGAAAGAAGGACAATCTCCAAGGTCAGTGAGGGAAGGGAGGAGAATATTGAATGGGAACAGTCAGCACCTGTGACGAGGGCAGATGGAATGAGGACCTGCCGATGCTAAGCCCCAGCTCTCTGCAAGACCAGGGAGGTGAATCTGGGACTCCCACTGAGCCCTGGTTCTCAGAGGGAGCACAGTGCGCACAGTGTAGCCACAGTGAAGATCCTTCGGAAGGAAACTGTCACCAAGAGCTCCAGGATCCCCCGCAGACTACGTCCAACCCACAAAGGCTCCCCCCAACCCCCCCACACACTGGGGGGCAAGAGAAGTAGAGCTCCCCAAAGACAGATGCAGTATCCTAGGAATTTCTGATATTGGAATTGTAAGATACAAAACCCAAAGAATGACATTTTTATAGAAAAAAAAATAAGAGAGCAAAGAACAAGAGACCTAAAAATCTGACCAGGCAGATGGCACAGAAAGAGCTGAATAGAAAGATCTGATCATTGAAACTCGGTGGATGTGTTAAGCAGGAGACTAGAGGGAGAATGGGGGAACTGGGAAGGAGAGCGAGAGACAGAGAGAGAGACAGAGAGAGAGAGAGAGAGACAGAGAGACAGAGACAGAGAGAGAGACAGAGAGAGAATCGAGACCTGAAGAATACAAAACAGACAAAAAGATGGAAAATGTGAAAAATAGGAAGCTTAATGAGACAGTAATTTATACACAAAATTAAATTAGCTACTACAAGTAAAGCACTTAGAACGGTGCCTGACAAGTCATATTCACACTGCCAGATCTGGATTCTTGAGATAAAAAAGCTTAAAACTTCTGGCAAGACAAATTTAGAGAGAGAGAGAGAGAGAGAGAGAGACACTGACTAACCAAATAAACAAGATCCTATCTCGAAATAAAAAGGGCTAGGGGTATAACTCAGTGGTGGAGCACCCTAGGTTCAATCTTCAATACTCGGAAAAAAAAAATAGTAGAATTAGTACATAAAATTGGGGCTGGGGGTGTAGTGCAGTGGTAGAAAGTGCACTTAGCATGCACAGGGTCCTGGATCAACCCAGCAGCAAATAAATAAACGTCTGAGTGCAGTGGTGGCTCCTATAGTCCCAGCTTCTCAGGAGGCTGAGGTAGGAGGATTGCTTGACCCCTGTTGCAGGCCAACCTGAGCAACACAGCAAGACCTTGTCCGAAAAAAACTAAAACTCAAAATAAATAAAAGTAATTGACTAGAAGAACATACACCAACTCCATAGGCATTCCAGGTAAGCCCTTCCAAACCTTCAAAGAACAGATTATTGGAAGAAACACTCCCTAATTTATTCTACAAGGCTAATAAGCTTGGATATTAAAGTCATACAATAACAATGCTAAAAAGGATACAGGCCAATTTCACTCAATCATACACAAGATGCATATTTATCAAAGATGACATAGTAATACATCAGTATATGATAATTTAATAATGCTAATTAGATTATTATATTGGAGGGGGACATTTTATTTCTATTGTATTGGGAAATACCTTTTGGTTATCAAAAAGATATGTTGCTAAGTCATTTGAGCATTCCTAAAAGGTATCACCAAGAATTATTTAGTGACTACTCATTACTTATCATCCTTTCACTTAGAGTCACTTTGTTTAACTGGATCAACTCAAAGACTGCCCCCCCCCCGTTGAGATGCAGCTCAGTGGCAGAGTGCTTGCCCACCATGTGCAGGATCCTGGGTTTGATCCCCAGTAACACACACACACACACACACACACACACACACACACACACAGACCCCCCACACACACACAAATGCACAGAATTCATCAATATTCCAAAGTGTCCCTCTGTGTCCTTAGAGGGTCTCACCCTCCCTAGGCAACACACCCTTGTGGGATCAAGCATGGCTGAGAGGTCAGTCATTCTAGAAAGAAGTGGGAGAAGGACATTGGGGACAGGAGGTGGATGCATGTGAGGAAAGGGGACACAGGCCCGCTGAGAATCTGGAAATGAAAGCTCAGGAACTGTCCTGCCAGTGTCCCCTGGAGGGCCAGTGCTGCCCATGGGGAGCACCGCTGGTCACTCCTTGGACGTTTCTCTTTTTCAGGACACTCAGCAAACCTCTGGCCTTTTTAAAATTTCTGCATGCATCTTCTGTCCCCCCACCTCAGAGCCTCAGACACCGCCACCTGCCAGGTCCTGGCACAGGCCAGGACACTGCCGGCTGCACACTCCATGTTCCATAGACAGTTGTCCACTGAACAGACAGTCTGTGTGGTGGCTTGCGTCCCTCAGTGCCAGTCATGGACATGTGACCAGGCTGCCCAGGTCTGTGAAGGAAAACAATTAATGCGCTCCAATAACATCTCCCAGAAACTCCCTGTGCCTCTTGCCTGTCCCCAGAAAACTTAATCAGGCTGTCGGGACAAGGAGAGCCCTTGCCCCCTCCCTGCGGGACCGGCCCTGATCTGGAGGCAGCTGGGCGGCAGGGCTGTGGGGTTGCACAGTGAACATAAAAGCTGTTTTCTTCCAGCTTTATTAACTTTAAAGCCTCTTCCTGTTTTCCTGTCATGGCCAAACCCACTCTTGGCAGATTCTGAAGTCTGAATATTTGAATTGGATTCCTGAGCGGTGATTAAGACAGATTTGGACCTCAACAAAAGAGATTCTCATTTACCAACCAGATCTGGGTTATGCCAAAGGTGTTCCAGGCATCACAGGCAGGCAGGGTGGGGCCTGGGCCAGCGCCTGGGGCCTCATCTTGGGGACCAACACTCCAGGCTGGGTGGCGCCAGACCTGGTGGCAGTAGCAATTTGCTGTCATCGTGCCCGGCACATGGGTAACAGCTGGTGGAATATAAGGTGAACCGATCTCCGCACTGCTGCTCTGCCCTTTAAAGCTCAGTATTTACCTTAAAAACAAGCAGAGGATCCGCCTGACTCTGTGTCCCCATCCACTGAAGTAGTTGAGGACCCTTTCACCAAAACCATCAGAGACGCCCAGATTCAAATGGACGGGTAGGTTCAGGGACCTTTCTTTTGGCTGGGTGAAGGGCAGCATGTATATAAGCAATGAGCTGCAGGGGACAAATCAGCAGGGGACAGAGGAGTTCTTGCATTTCTTTGGAGCCACATGAGAAGCGGAGTATATAAGATGGGGTGTCTCCCTGTCACCGCAAAGGTGACGTCCACCCTGTTGGCCCAGAGCAACGCTCAGTTCTCCCGCAGGGTGTGATGTCCACCCTGTACACATGACTGCGTCCAGCAATGAGGGCCATCCCAGGACAACAGACAGCACAGAAGCCTGTTGATCCGCGAGTTGAATGTTTTCCTTATTTCTTCAAGCGAAAGCTGGGTGCTTTTAATAGGGCCGGGAAAGACTGTCAATCACACCTTGTTCCTTGTCCTCAGCCACAGGGCCCCGCCTGGGCCACGGGAGACACAGTCCTGAAGGCTCAACCTTCCCCTAGCAAAGGGAGCGGGTAAGAGCAGAGCCGACCAAGGCCTGGGCGCCCGTCATGTCTGTCTGACAGAGGATGGCCAGAGGAAGGGAGGCTCCTGCCAAACCCAGCAGTCACCGCAGCCAACAGGCCCCATTTCACCAAAAAATGTACAGCACTGGTGAAACGTGTCTTTAGCAACCTGGGGCTTCCTATTTTGCACACTTTATCCCTTTTATATTTTTATTCTTTATGGTACCAGGGATTGAACCCAAGGGCGCTTGCTCTACCCATTGATCCACATTCCCAGCCCTTTTTATTTTTTGAGACAAAGCCTTGCTAAGTTTCTGAGGCTGGTCTTGAACTTGCAATCCATGGCCTCAGTCTCCCAAGTGACTATGATTATGGGTGTGCACCACTGTATCTGGCTTCTCCTTCTCGGGGTATCCAAGAAAGTAGTTCCTTGGATACTTTATCAAACCTTTTCTTGTAAGAGGGAGAGAGATGCATCTGCTATGGTTTCAATGTATCCTTTAAATTTCATGTATTGGAAATTTAATCCTCAAATTTATACATGGGTGGTCTTCAAAGGTGGGGCCTTTGGGAGATAATCAGAGCTAGATGAAGGTGAACCCCATGTTGGCATTGATGCCTTTACAAGAAGAAAGGTCTGAGTCTACTTCCTGCTATTCCTGGCCATGTTACCTTCCACCATGTAATGACACAGCAAGACCCTGTGGTCTCAATGGTGGCCTTATCAGCCTCTAGACTTGAAAGAAATAAATTTCTTTTCTCCATAAATTACCCAGTCTCGGATTTCCCAATGTAGCCACCCAGCAGCAAACCCAGACCCAGTAGTAAACCCAGACCCCGTCTGTATCAAGGTCCACATGACTGTGTGTGCCAAGGTGCTGATCTTCCCGGGAGAACTTGCAGTCAACAGGGACAGAGGCTTTAAGCCAAAGACTGCACCTCCATGGAATGCTAGCCCTAGGCCAGCCCTAGCCCAGCCAGTGTTGGGAAGTGGGACGAGATTTGGGGACGTGCCAGCAGGACTTTCCCAGCATCCCGGAAGTCACTCATTCATCTTTTCTCTGTCTGGTCAGGCTGTCTGTATAGACCACGTGCCAATCACTCAATCTCCAAGTCTTGGGCTGGACTGGGTTCCTCTCTAGTGAGGACCTTCCAGAGAGTTGGACAAAATCACAAGCTTTCCTTTTACAGACATTTAGGAAGTAGCACCAGAGGCTGATATATTATATTATATTATATTATATTATACTTTATATATTTGAAAATGATATGTCAGCAAACTAACCTCATGGCTTTAAGGAACTTGTGACTTTATCGAAGGGGACAGGAAGCCACCCTCTCTGGGAACATCCTGGGCTCAACCCTTTAACTACCACAGGGTGGGGTGAGACCCCACTAATGCTAGGAGGACATCCAACCCAGTGGAGGGACAGGGCAGGAAGCCTCAGACAACAGATGCACATGGATCTCCCCAGGGGAATGCCACCCTGGAGGGCCCAAGGGGATCACTTTCCAAAGCCTCCTTGCTTCTTCCTCATCTTCTCAACCAGCTGGGAGAACATCACACCTCCACAGTAACCTTTCCCCATTTCCAGAGGAAAAGCAGAGTCCTGTCCATCCTGATCTTATTATGGAGTATTTTCTGGGTTGAAAGTGTGTTTCTTGGGTTGTACATGACGTGGCGATTCACTGTGGTGTGTTTCTATATGTACATAGGAAAGTTGAGTCATATGGAAAAGCTTTAGATGTTGAAAGTGGAGTTTAGTGGGCAATTCTGGTGGGAGCTCAGAAACACATAAGGGAGAAACAGGGCACAGAAAGAACGGATGGAAATAGAGAAATGTCCCCTATTTCTCCCTTGTGGAATGGAAATATTTACTCTGTGCCATGACATATTGGTTATATGTGGCTTGTTTTTTTTTTTTTTTATAAAGAGAGAGAGAGAGAATTTTTAATATTTATTTTTTAGTTTTTGGCAGACACAACATCTTTATTTGTATGTGGTGCTGAGGATCGAACCCAGGCTGCACGCATGCCAGGCGAGGGCGCTACCGCTTGAGCCATATCCCCAGCCCCAGGGCTTGTTTTTGATCATTTTGGTTATCTTGAGTCTCAGATGAGGTTTTGGACGTGGGCTTTTGGCAGTACTGAAACAGTTAAGACCACGGGGACTCTTGGAAATGAACTATATTTATTTTGCATTGTGAGATGGGCATGAGCTTTTGGGGGTCAGGTGCAGAACATTATGGTTTAGATAAGAGATGTCCCCCAATAACTCCTGTGTAAGAATGCAAGAATGTCCAGAGGTGAGGGCTGGGGTTGTGGCTCAGCGGTAGAGCACTCACCTAGCACATGCGAGGCCCTGGGTTCCATCCTCAGCACCCCATAAAAATAAATAAATAAAATAAAGGTATTGTGTCCAACTACAACTAAAAACTAAATATTTAAAACAACAACAACAAAAAAAAAATTGCCCAGAGGTGAAACAAGTAGGATATGAGAGCTCTGACATAATCAGTGGATTAATCCAGTGATGTGGATTAACTGGACAATACTGTAGGAAGGTAAGGTGTGGTCGCTGGGGGTGTGTCTTTGGGTTTGTGCATTGTCCCCAGTGAGGTGAGCAGTTTTCTCTCTCTGCTTCATGACTGGAATGTCCTGAGCTGCTCTCCTCTGCGGGTCTTCCACCGTGATGCTCTGTCTCATCTTGGCCCAGAGCTATGGAGTCAGCCGATTATGGACTGAACCTCTGGGACCATGAGCCCGAATCAACCATTCCTCCTCTAAAAAAATTAATAAATCATGACCAACAAACAAATAGTTAACTAATTAAAAGGGCTGGGAATGTCTGTAGACATTCAGTAGAGCGCCCCTGAGTTTAATCCCTAGGACCATACAAATAAATAAATAAAAGTTAAAACTTTGTTTCTTTCTTTCTTTTTTTTTTTGCTCTACTGGGGATGAAACTCAGGGCCTTGCACATGTTAGGATGTTAGGCAAGTGCTGTCCCCAGTCCAAAATAAAAAAAAACTTTTTTAAAAATGTCAAGATATATGGGTTAAGATTCACAGACAAAATTTTATGTAAATTTTTTCATGGTTAATCTTATCAAATCATGTCATGAAACATTTTTTCCAGTTACAGCCGATCTTCCTGGGATTCCTTTTTATGGAGTGTTTAATATGGTCTACATATTAAACATATTTAATATGGTCTATAACATTTACAGTAAGCCCTCTGTATCCACAGGCTTAACCAACTACAGATTGAAAATATTTGGAAAAAAGGCTTTGCATCTATTCTGAACACACTGGACAATTTGCCTTGCCATGGCTCTCCAAACAATATCATGTAACAGCTATGTGCATATCATTTGCATTGTAGTAGGTATTGCAAGTAATCTAGAGATGATTTAAACTACAAACATGACACCACTTTACATAAAGAACTTGAGCATCCACAGAGGTCCATACCCCGGGGACTGGATGTCCTAGAGTCTGTCCCCCACAGACTCAAGGACTGACCACCATACTTATTTAACTCTAATGATGAAAGACAAGTGGTATCTAGCTTTTCAAATGCAAGTCAAATTGCATGCAGCCCACTAGAAGGCAGGTCAAATACTGGAGATAGCAGACTCTGACAGTAGCAGGGGAGGTCAGCATCCAAAGAGCAGCAGGGTGCTCCAGAGGAGTCCAGTGGGCCAGAAAGCCAAGCCAGTCCCCTGTTCATGGAAAGGCAGGAGCCAGACTCCAGGTTGGGGTCGTGGTGCAGGATGCTGGTTCCTGAGTGCAGTGGAGAGGTAATCCAATTTCCCAGAAGGGTCCTGGGTTCCAGGGGTCAGGCAGGATCAAGGGCAACTTAGATATAAGGCCTGAGGTGAGGGTTTCACTAGCAAAGAGGATGATCTGATGGTGAGCTGGGTTTCCTAAACTTGAAAGAAACCTGTCCTATTGGATTCATTTTAAGAACTTCTGCAGGAGTCACAAGGGCTGGCTGAATATGCAGCTATGTGCCAGAGGAGCAAAGACTCTGAGAACCAGGCAGGAGCAAGCATGAAGTTGTGCTCCTTTCAGCCCGAGGAGCCCTTACAGGTGGAAAGACACTCCCATAGTTTAAAGAAGCAGAAATTAAGGTTCATGTTGCCTGAGGCCACACAGCACTGATTTCAATTCCCAGACACTTGGTCTCTTTCCATCAGAACAAGTTCCTTCAGTCCCAGCACCTCCCACCACCCACAGCCTCATCTCATTCCTGCCCTATACGTTTAGGCTCCAGCCTGTACCCCAAGTGCATGATTAACTCATGGTCACAGAACTGTCCTTGCCCTGGGAGGTTCAGGTTGGGGTGCTTCAGCCCTGAAGCACTGTGTCTCCTTGGACAATCTGAAGAAGCTCAGTCAACTGCTCTCCAGACTGTACAGACCCCACAGAGAAGGCAGCGAGAGACCCCAGCCACAATCTCTAGCACCCCGCAGGTGAAGGGCCCACACTGAATGTTCAGGCCTGGTTCCTTCTCATTGCACAACTTAGTTTCCTACTCTCTGGGGGGCTTTCCTGCTCCCTGAAAGCAATTTACAGAACTCTCCTATCAAATCCTTAATCAAGCACAACATCTGTAGCATCTCCTGTCCTGATTTGCAGGAGAGGGACACTCTGTGGCTCTATCACTCACTGGCTGTAGGACTCTGGACAATTCTGGTGTCCTCTGAACAGTGCTTCTCAAAGTGGGGCCCCAGGACCAGCAGCAGGAGCAGCAGCACCTGGGAAGTTGTTAGAAATGAAGATTCTCCAGACCAAATCAGTGAGAATTTGGGGAGTGGGGTCCTGCAACCTGAGTCCTCATGCCCTCCAGGTGAGTCAGCTCCAAAGCAAACTCCTGAGTACTTTGTTCCTAGATCAAAGGTTGTTCTGAAGACTGAATGAGATAGTGCAAATCCCCAGGAGCAGGCAAAGCCATTGAGTGGGGGTGACTGTGACTCTTATCTCAGGCGAAAGTCACTGTTCCATCTCTGCCTCATCCTTATTCATAGTCCACATGCTGTTTCATAAGAGTAGGGGACTCTTCTGGCACTTGCCCTCCTTTCCTTTGTCCCTCCAGCTGGGCTGAGTCTCAGGCTCCATGGCTTCCACCCTAGCTGACCCTGAGTCTCTCCTCTGCCCAAGGTCAGCATTCCCTCTTTCAACCTGGAGTTTCCACTGTTGAGGAAGGTAACTTCTGCCCACGGGTCTCTCAGCAGCCCCTCCTAGGCCCGGTCATGCTCACCAGCTACTCAGACCCAGAGTGCCCAGAACCTGTGCACAGAACTCCCTTTGTCTTGGACCCTCTCCCCGTCTCCAGTGCCCCCAACAGGACCCTAATCCCTATTATCTCCCCCTCCTTCATCCTTTCCCACAAAGTCAAGGAATGGACCTTCTAGAATCTGGACACATCACTGGGAGAAGGGTTAGGGTCTGGGTTTCCTGGAACCAGAGTCTAGCCCCAGGCATCGCTCCACAAATAGTGTTCATGTGGGAGAAATAATATTAAAGAATCAACAAGGGGGCTCAGATCAGAAAGAGTATCTTTCCCCCTCCAGGTTTCTCCATGCTTCAGGTACTCAGTTCCTATCTTGCAGCCCCAGGATGAGACTCTCCTGCACCTGCAAGTGTGGCAACCAGCCCCCAGTGATTCACTCAGGGAAGGGCTGCTAGAGAGCAGGGGTTTCCAGCTGTTCCCCTGGACATGTTCTCCCTGGGATGCTGGTTTAAACTAGAAATTCCCCCAATGGTCTGACTTAATGAGCTTCGTTTGGAACCCAGAAATCTGAGCACTTAAAACAATCGCCCTGGTGTGAGGCTTAGGACAAGATAGATTTAGAATGAGGGGGAATCAAAGATGAAGATCTGGAAACAACTCACTGTACCCCTGGTGTGGTGCTTGAGGAAGGGGGCACTAATCTTCTGACTGTTTTGTTGAATGGAATTTTGTGGCGACTGGTCACAGAGATCACCTCCCCAAATCCAGTTCTTTAAAAAAAAAAAAAAAAAGAAAAAAGAAAAAAAAATTCCTACAGTTGACAGTTCTTTTCTTGTTGCCAATACTCAGTGATTGAGATTCGGGAAAGATTGCTGAAACCAATAAAGTGGAGATAAAGGGGCCAAAGTGTGGGATTAAAAGGGATGAGCCCAAGCTGTTAGCAGACACAGGTGAGTGACCACCTGTCCAGGCCTGATCTGACTGCTCAGGGGCCGGTCTGCAGCTCCGGATTTGGGGGTGAGGGGACAGTTGAAGCTCACTCTTCTTCAGAATTGCCAAAGCCACCAAAATAAGCCCTGCTCCCCTCCAGCCAGCAGAGCCCATCCATCCTGGTCAACCTGGTGGACAACGGTGCAATTGACCGGCATGAGCTGCCTCTCGCCCACCCAGATGATGGCCAATCTTTTTTTTTTTTTTTTGTAAGTCATCACATTCAATATTTACAAGAGAACAATTCCATGCTTGGTTCTAAAACTACTGACCACCCAAGGATCAGTTTACTTCTCCCTTCAGTCCATGACAAGAAAAATGTAGGCTTGTGCTTTCCTCTTAAAAGCAGAATAATAAATAGAGCAATTTTTTAAAAAAAAAATTTAAAAAGCAAAACCGTTCATTGCACGCGGCGCCTTTCCCTCTCTCTGGTCGTTGGACAGAATAAACAAGCCCATTTTGCCAGGGCTGGGTCCCCGCAGCTGCGGCCCTGTAACTTTAAACCTGGCCTGAGATCATCGTTTTGGCGCTAGCCAAACAGAGCCCGAGGGCGGTCCCAGTGCGCCGGGCTGGGACCACCTGACGCCCTCGTCGGGAAGGATAAATGCTGACTCGGCTCCCAAGTTGCCAGCTGCGAAGTTTGCGCCCAGTGGAACTCGGCCACCCCAGGCTCGCGCTCCTCCAGGCTGGGCCCAGGCTGCTGCCTCTCCATCTGCCCAGCACGGACACCTCAGGCGGCCACAGAGAGCACGAGTCTGCGGGGAAGATGTGGACGGCTCCCGTGCTGCTCTTGGTTTTGGGGAGGGCGTGGCTCTGGGTCCCGGCACAGGGAGGTAAGCGCCAGCGATCGTGGCCGCCAGCAGTTGCTGGTGGGGGACCCGCGAGCGGAGACTTGCTGCAATGCCGGGCCTGGGGTCTGAGGTCTCCCAGCGGAGCGCGGGGGTGCGCTTGCACGCGAGTCGGCCGGCATCCCAGAGGAGGAGAGGAGCCCAGGAGCGGCTTAGCTGGGGACAAGTCCCAAAGAAACAGCGGAGTGGGTGTGGCAGGAGGCGCCCCGGAATCCACAGGCGGCCAGGCTGGGGGCAGAAGGGGCCGCAGAAAGGGTCAGCTCACAAGAGACAAGCCCACAGAAGATGGCAGCCAGGGGCTTCTGCCTAGGTTAGAGCCCCTGGGCTTTCCCCAGCGTCCCAATCAGGAGGGCTGGTCCTGGGAGAGTTTCCTGCTACAGTGGCCTAGGTCTCCCCTGTGTGCCAGCACCTTCTTGGGGACAGACTGGAAGAGGCCTCACTTACCTCTTAAGGGAAGGTACTGTGTGTTGGGGGCGGGGGGGGGGAGGGGTGGTTGAGTAGAGTGGTGGATGGAAGCCCGTTGTTCTGCTTTCTCTTTCTTCCGTGCTGGGACCCAGTCCAGGGCCTGGAGCAAGCTAGGCAAGTGCTCTGCCTCTGAGCTACACCCCGGCCTGGAGCACTGGTACAAACATTGAGGTTTAAGTGGGTTTGGGGCCATGTATTGAACGGGCCCAAAATGTCAACGACTGAATTTCTGTCTGTGACTCCTTGGACTTTAAGTGGATTCAGTCTGATGGCCAGGCCACACCATCCACACGTTCCCCTCCCCTGTGTCCTCTTCTTGCCCCCCCTTATCTCTTGCCCCCTTCTTCCTAGTGTGCTGTGTTTTACTTCTTTTCTGGGATTTGTATCTGTGTCTGTTTCCCTGATGGCATATAAGCTCCAGAGGACTCCGATGTGTCTAGGTTTGCTCCCCGGGGTCAGGACAATGTCTGATAATAATAGTTGCTCACCAAATATTGGCTGAAGGAATTGTAAGCAAGCTATTGATCTTTGAGGCCGGAGGTTGCTGAAGGCTTTCCATATTTAAGATCTAGGTAGGCCTAGCCCCAGGAGAGTCTTTCTTGGAGAGGGTGTGGTCTCCAGGGTGCCCAGCCTGCATTTCTATAATTCCAGGGCAGACAAGAACCCCTAGACTTAGGGAAATTATACAGAGTGCTCTTGTGCCAGGGTGTCTGCTTCAAAGAGACTGAACCACTCTGTTTACAGGGGCCATGAGCTATTCATGGTTGTCCTGTCTTTGGAACTTCTCTTTCCACTGGAATATATACAGTTCTTTATTTCGTTTCCGTTTTGGCCAGACACTGTGCACATGACAACATTTTGTACTCAGCAGAACAAGGTGAGGGAGGAACCTACCTGAGCCACACATCCTAGCATCCCAGGAAACACAGGCCCAGGCTTCCTGGTCCTTTGTTTCCCCCAGGGCTAGGGTTGGTTGTAATCATGTCCAGCCAGTTCCTAAGCATCAAAAGTACTCCTAGAAGGAGGTGCTCAATCTTGTTTGAAAAAATAGCTAGAAAGTCCACTGATAAAGAATCAAGGCCAGCCCGGGGCTGCGATGCGATGGAGTCTGCTGTGGAGCACTTGCCTAATGTGCGTGGGGCCCTGGGTTCCATCCCCAGGACTGGAGAAAAAAAGAAAGAAAGAAGCCCCACTGGGGTGGGCAGCCTGGGGAGGGGCGGGGGTGGCTGTGTGTGGAAGCTGCACTGGGCAGGAGCTGAGGCCCAGCAGGGTTTTTGTCTGGGAGTAATGAGTGAGGCGACTTGAATATGGATGACTAACTTCATGGAGCTGAGCTATTGTTGGGGAGCTGGGCTGGGGGTAATTATGGTGATGAATGTTATTATCCTTCTCTTAGGGTCCTGGGCCCTACTGGGTTTCTCCCATCCAGTGCTATAATCTGGTTCAGTTTTATAATCTGGTCCCATGTGTCATCTCTGGGGGTGTTCGTGGATTCAAAAGAAGACGGTTGTCCACACATCTGGCATTTTCCCCAATTGTCCAGCCCCACCCTCACTCTGAACTTTGGTCCAAAACACGTACTTTGGGGCCTGTCCATTAGACAGTTTGTTTTGTGAAATTCTGCAAGCCGTTGCTTGCTGCCAACCCATGTGCGCTTTTCTGGGACCAACTCACCCAGGATTAATCATGCAGCGAATGGATTTCCCTGTGATTTCCCCGAACTTCTTGCCAGTTTTGGAGGCCCTGAAATCTTTGTGAGCTGCTAAGGATTTGTTGCACTTGAGGTATTTAATAAAGGTTGGGTCTCTTTGAGAATTTGGGAGGAAGACCTGTACATAACAGGGGAGTACAAGACTCTAATAGCATCTAATATAGAAAAGCACATGTTAAAAAAATGTGTCCAGACAGGAGAAGGCTAAGTACTCACATGGCCAAGAGGACTAACTCCCTCTCTCCACCGCTGTGAATGAGCAGCCTGAGAGTGACTGTCCTAGGGAATTAATAAAGATCTCCAATCTTAAGGGAGGATGACTGATCAGCAGAAAGGGTACCGCCTGCCCTGCATTTCCATCCCCTGTCATGTGCTAGGAATGTCACCAACTACCTCATTTAATCCGTTACAACTCCTGTAAACTGTACATTACCTCAGAATACTCCAGAATTGGGGATTCAGAAATGGGTCTGATGCCAAACCTCAAGCTCTTTTTACAACACTACTCTGCCTATATATATATATATATATATATATATATATATATATATATATATATATATATAAAACTATTGTTTTTATTTGAATATTTCAAGCAGACAGAATAAATTATATATTCTTTTAATCTTTTAAAAATACTTCCTAGCCAAAATTTAATATCTGTATAAGACTTGTGTTGTATTTTGATTGGACAGCTCTGATGTGAGATGGGGCATGGTCTCCCTTTCATTTGAATTGTCTTCATAAATGATCCCATGCCTGACCCCAGTCCAGCAGGCTTCCAGAAAAATGATGTACTCTGTCTTGATTCTGCTTTTTTTGCCCTGTCATAGAAAAAAAGAATGGGATCATGATAATTGGATTTGCCTGATCTGGCCCAGCCTCCAGGACCACACATCCTTCTGGGGAGGGCACCAGAACCAAGTCTGGTTCTTCTAGCACTAGATTCCAGGGAGACGGATGCCAGAGTACACACCACCAAACTTCAAACCTCTTTCCCTACGTTGATCTTTTTCTACTTAAAGAAGCAAAGTTATTCATTCGATTCCTCTTTCCATCCCTAAAGGGTAGCTCAGAACTGCTGCTGGTGGGATGTGGATGAATGGATGCTTGCCCATTAGATAAGTGGCCAAGGTCATCTGATTCTACTGGTGATATGGTTTCAAGGAGGAGTTGAGGCTCCTAAGGACAACAGGCAGCCCACCATCTCTTTTCCTTTTTGGATAGTAGATTCCCGTGCGGATAGCAGGCGTTAGACTGGGCGGTTTCACCAGGTCCTCTGTGCAGGCGTGGAATGAAGCCAGGCATAGTGCGCCCCTATAACCCAGGTATGCAGGAGGTTAAGGCAGGAGGATTGCAAGTTCAAGGCCAACTGGGCAACTTAGTGAGATTCTATCTCAAAATAGAATAAAAAGGGCTGGGGATGGAGCTCAGTGGTAGAGATCTGGCATATGTGAGACCCTGAGTTAGATCCTTAGTATTAGAAGAGGGGGGAGGACAGAAGAAAAGAAATGGAATGGGCTCTAATCTGCCTGGTGCCTTCTCCCACACCGACACATCCTGCATGTTTCACCTTCTGATTTCTGAAATGTAGCAGTTGGTGGCAGCAGGAACTTCAGACCCACCGCTGATCTCCAAATCGTAAAATCCACAGAACTTTTGATATTCTAGAGCAGAAACCTGCATGGCAAGGGAAAGAGAAACTGAAGCTCCCTTAGTGAAATTCCAGGTGAGCTGCCCTAAAACTAGTGATGCCAACAGCCATGACGTCTATAAACCAGGAACGGTGCAGAGTGATCTGCGCCTTCATCTCATCGAATCCCACCCCCAACTTACAGCTAATGGAAATGAGGCTTTCAGGAAATGTGTAACTGACTTAGGGTCACATAACTGCCGGTTGTGAAGCCAGGATGTTTGGTCATATTGTCTGGCTCAAGGGCTCCTCGCTGCAAACAGCATAGTGTGCACCCTTGGGTTTCATCACAAAGCAAGGATATCTATAATGCCAAAGCTATCTAAATTCACAGATAACAACGTCACAACTTCAACAACAACTCCTCCTCCTCCTTCTCCTCCTCTTCCTCCTTCCTCTTCCTCCTCCTCTTCTTCTTTTTCTTTTTCTTTTTTTCCAATGCTGGGGGGTGGAACCCAGGGTCTTGGGCATGCTCCCACAAGCTATGCCCCCAGCCCTGAAGACCTTAACTTTGTCCTAAGGTGTCCCACAGCATTGGAATTTACTAATCCAGACAAGAAGAGAATCTAGAGGTAGGCTGGAGGGTTCTCGCCTCCTGGGGCCACCTGGCATAGGAACCAGACCAGGAGTGCTGAAGAGATGGCGTTTTAAAGGAGTCATGCATTGCAGGACACTGAAGGAGGAGCCCCACCTGAGGGGTCAGGAGAGGGTTCTCCAAGATGAAGGCAAAAAGTTGAATCATGGCAGGAAGAGGGACATTTTGAAGAGCAATAATATGAACAAAGTTATTCATATGCATCTGTGTTTGAGGGGGTTTTGAATTACAACTCAAAAAGTCTGCATGTGCAAGAAGCCAAGTGTGGACAGAGAGGTGGGACAGGTCTATGGAGAGGTCACAAGGTGACTACGAGAGTGTCAGAGCAGGGGACAGCATAGGCAGGAGGGGAGGGGTCTAGAGAGATGATTTCTGTGCAAGGGGGGGTCCAAGAGTCTGGCTGACAGCCACTTGGTTATTGTCTGGCTGAGAATTGGTTGGTTCTGGAGGAGGCAGAGCCCACAAGGGCCAGAAAAGGGCACTCTACACCCTTTAAGTTCAAGTTGTGGATCCAGACTTCTATGTAAGGCTGAGATGTGTTTAATCAGTTTCCTACTCAAGGGGAAGCAGGATAAAAAATATCATTGTGGATGTTTATGAAGTGGCGTGCTGTCTGTGTCCCAGCTTGCTTTCCACATCAGACTAAATGAGGTTGAATCATTTACCCAAACTCACTCATTACCTGTCCTGTCTGCAGGGTGCTGTGCCACACAGGTAATGGGGTAAATACCCTTGGCCCCATCCTGAAGCCAACAGCAGTCTAGAGGGGAAACGACGTGCGTGCAAATAAAGAGACAACCAGGTAGAAGGTTCTAGATGCCATGGGACAGACGCACTCTGGGAAATCCAGGGCGTGTAGAGATGGGAGGAATCTCTCCCTGCTCAGGGATGGGGAGGACCTGGAACATGTGGACAGGCAGGAGAAGGGCTTTCCCGGGAGAGGGAAGTGAGGAAGGGAAGCAGGATGTGGGGGTCCAGGGGCCGCTGACAAGCAGTCAAGGTCGATGGAGCTGAAGCGTACGTGAATGCAGTGGCACTCGAGGCCTTGACCTTCCAGCAGAACAGACGCTGGCTTGGTGGGCAGACTGTAAATCCCTATCCAGGAAGGCCACGGTCTGCCTGCTCACGCCGAATCCCCTGAGCTCCACAACATACTCAATAAGTCCATTCTGAATGAACAGATGAATCTGGACTAACCAGACCTTGCCTTGACACATGGTCAGTTTAGTGACATAAATAACAATTTTTCCCACAATTCTGCTTAGTTCATCTTATGAGCAAGGCAGTAAAATAGATAAAGGATACAAGATGAAAGGGAAATATCAGAGTCTGTTCCTATAGAAGACTTCAGAGAAAGAGGTCATTTAAAGGAGAAAATAATGTTTTACATTTAATGATGTTATATCTGTATTCTTGTTTTTGCTTTTAAATGTAATGTCATGGTGCAGTTTTTTTTTTTTTTCTAACAAATGTCGTGTGTGTGCACACAGAACATAAACACATTTTCCTCCAAGAAGTTTGAAGTGCTTTTTCTTCTATTGGTTAATAATGTTGTTTAAAGACGCTTATATTAAAAAACACACGTGACTATATGACCAATGTGATTCTGCAACCTGTACAATCAGAAAAATGAGAAATTATACCCCATTTGATTCAAATGTATGAAATGTCAAGATCATTGTACTGTCATGTGTAACTAATAAAAAAATAAATTTTAAAAAATAATAAATAAATAAATAAATAACACTTTGTTATAAAATAGTGCTGAAGCAGTAAGAAAGATTCTTCCAGACCTCAAGTCAAGACCTGTCTAAATTCCATGTGTTAATCTGCAGCTAAACATGTGCAAATACTAAGAGATGTATAAACACGATCAAGCTTGGCTTTGCTTTAGTGTCTTTTTGTTTTCTTCTTCAGAGGAATACTTTTTCAGGTGGTGTGGGACTGGGTCTCGCTATGTTGGCCAGGCTGACTTTGAATTCATGATCCTCCTGCTTTTGTCTCTGGGGAGCTAGGACTACAGGTTTGTGCCCTTGCACTCATATGGGAATAATCTTCCATCAGAAATTCATGTATGTAAGAGAACACAGTGAATCAAATGCCAAAGATCTGACATCAGGAATTGCACTACCCTTTCAGGAGGAATATTGTAGATTGGGAAAGACCAACTTTATCTGCACATGTGACCTCCAAGACAAAAATCAATGATATCAGGTGCCATTTACTAGTATTACTGTATCTTTGAAGTGGTTCATTTCATGCTTACACTTGGAAGGTCCTTTGGGATGAGATTAACATTTAAATCAGTGACCTTCTGGGAAAACAGATTGCCCTCTGTAACATAGGTGGGCCTCTTCTCATCAGTTGAAGACCTGAATAGAACAATGAACTGCTGAGAGCCATTAGCCAAGTAGGTATGACAATTTCCTTGCCAGCGTACCCCATGTTGCTTAGAGGAAGGACTCGTGGTAAAATGGACTTGCCTTGGACATTTTGCAGTGACATTGCATGTAAGGTGACCTTGCTCAAGGACCAGGGCGGATCTGGGTTTAGGGCAGATCAGGGTTTAGGGCTCTCCTTGGGTTTAGGGCGGTTCCAGGTTTAAGGTGTACCCTGCTGGGAATAGGGTGTATCCTGCTGCCTCAGGCGTGCCCGCTCCAGTAGTTCCCATTGAGTTCTCACAGGATTCAGAGAGTATTTGGGCAGAGAACGTGGATTTCCCCAGAACCTGTTTTGAAGAGTGTCGGTGTGAGTTTGGGAATAAAGAATTGCTGTTTGAATCTACAAAATTGTGAGTGGCTCATGATTTTGTGCCCAGCCAGACTGCGGCAATGAACAGCAGAGTATCCTCCAGCAGACGGTCTCCAGACTTCACCTGCACTGTCAGCTCTCCTGGGTCCCTAGTCTGCCCACCTTTGGATCAGAACTAGAACACTGACTCCTGGATCTTGACATTACTCCCTGCATTGCAGACTTGGGACTGGCCAGTGAGCCATTCATGATAATGAACCTCTCTCTCTTCCTCTGATACATATATCCCACAGAATATATAGGATAGACATATATTCTGTTTCTCTGGAGAACACTGGATAACACCATCTTGATGCTATTTTAATGTTAGCTGCTGGCAGAATTGCTTTTTCTGGCCTACACTTTATTGTTATGTCCAGGTGGGGACTTATGAACATGAGGGATACTCACACTTTGGACCCTACGGCCATTGTTGTAGAAACTTCTGTTGTGCTCACTTAATTTTATTCCCCTCTTTTTTACTATTTTTGCCCTGCCACACCCTAGGTATGTATGGCTGTCATTATTATTTTAGGAATGAGGTGAAATAGAAAAACAAACCAACCTATCCCCGGCTCTTCCTTTACACATTTAGGTCAGAATCTTCAAAGATTCATCGGAGCTAGAAAGGATTAAACCATCATTACAACCTTGACCAGCCTCACATATACTGTTCTTATAATTTTACATATATTTTTGGAATTGCAACTGCTTGTTAAAATATATATTACAGATGTAGAGAAGAAAATTCTTCCCATTTTCAAGTCAATTTTTGTTCTATTATTTAGATATCTTCCAACTCAGGGAAAGAATATAAATAGTGTTTTAAGGTAAAATGATGTTCTAAATGATAGTCCTCTTGTCCTCTGATTTAGAATAGTGACTTTTAATATAGATAATATAATAATTTTATATTAGATAAATACATTTGCCTACTTCATATTAGACCATATATTTATATGTCTTCATTATGCATTTTACAGATTATATAGTCAACTACATATAAAGTAATGAGGTTTGGTTTTTGTCACAGAAAGAACATTCCCTTTTAACTTCAAATGTCCAAATTCCATAATGACATTTCAACAGAATACGACATAAGTCTCAAGTTGTATAATACTGTGGTTTTCTTTGTTTGTATTTTTCTTCCTATGCCACCTGTAATAAAAGGTGAATTGTATATGAGTAGACTTAAACAATTGTTTTTGTTGAAAAATGCCAGAAGTTTCAAAAAAAGATAATGAAATTTATTTTTTAGACCATTTCTCACATATCCTATTTCTACCCTTCATTCTCAAATATTGCTGGGATTCGTTAAAATCATGAAACTGTCCTGGAGTAATTTATATAAATAAAAGCAGAACAATATCTTTTGGAATTTGAAGGGATTGTAGGGGTTTAGTCTAGCTCCTTGGTTTCACAGATATGATATAAAGTAGGCCTAGCAACCTTAGCATCATGACTAGGCTCATACAAATTCTTAAACCACAGATCCTTAAAAACAACAGCAACAAATCCACTACCCCTCCCTGAAAAAGTTTTCAAAGACAGGAACAAATAATTTAGAAAGGAAACACGGGAGCCGATTTTACATTTAAGTGTCATTTATAATCTTACATAAAGATTAGTCTATTTCCTGCTGAAATGTTTGTTTGCCCTCCTGCAACTGTAGCCCTGACATTTGGTCACAGTCTACTCTAAGGAGCGCTGGAGGCCTTGTGAGGTGTGACCCTCCGTGGTGGGTGTTAGTGATTCCTAAGAACACCCATCGCTAACTTTCTTTATGTCCGAGGAAGGAAACTTGAAAACCCTGGCCGGCGCCTGCTGCCTGCTCTTCTTTGCCTGCCTCTGGAGCACACATGATCCCGCCTGGATAATGAGGCCTTAGGCTTGCTCGGGCACTTTTTGGACATCTGCTCTTGGAGGAGAATGTGTAAAAGCTTTCCTCAGAGCTGTCGCGGAGTCCACCTGCAAGGGGCCAGAGTCCCTCTGCAGGCCCCAGAGCCTGGGTTTGTGTGTATTTTTAGCTCAGGTAACTTCAGTTCAGAAAGTCAGCTGGGTTCTGTCCTTATAAGGGGGATTTAGTTGGCAGACTCTGGCTTGGCTAAGCAGGTCCTTATAGATTTACAAAAGAGAGCCATTTTCACATGAAGAATGTGAATGGGAATAGTTGGGAAAATGATAGGTAATAAAACTAAAACTTAAATAAAAGTATAACAACCCTACCTGACCCATGCATTCAACCTTCACTTTAATCAACTTTCATCTCTTGATCACTATTCATTCATTCATTTATTCATTCATTCTCGGGATTGAACCCAGGGTGTCACACAGGCTAAGCCTGCACTCTGCCATTGAGCTACTCCTTAGCAACTGCAATGTTATGGGTTAGAATTTATGAACTCTCAATGGGGGCAAAAATTGATTGTCGAAAGGTACAAAATCTTAGTCATAAGACATTTAAAAATTTCTGGCCATAGTTAGGCATGGTGACACATGCCTGTCATTCCAGAAACCTGGGAGGCTGAGACAGGGAGATAACAAGTTCTAGGCCAGTCTTAACAATTTAGCAAGATCCTAAGCAACTTATTGAGACTCTGTCTTAAAAAATAAAAAGGTTTAGGGATACAGTTCAGTGACAAAGTGCCCCCTGGATCCATCCCCAGTGACAAAATAAAAATCTAAAGTTATGGCCATAAATTCTCATAACAAAAATTAAACATCAAGCCGGGCACAGTGGCACACGCCTGTCATCCCAGCAGTTTGGGAGACTGAGATAGGAGGATCTAGAGTTCAAAGCCAGCCTCAGCAGCAGTGAGATGCTAAGCAACTCAGTGAGACCCTGTGTCTAAATAAAATACAAAATAGGGCTAGGGATGTGGCTCAGTGGATGAGTGCCCCTGAGTTCAATTCTTGGTACCAAAAATAAATAAATAAACAAACAAATAAATAAAATAAAGGTATTCTGTCCATATACAACTAGTGTGTATATATATATATATATATATATATATATATATATATATATATATTTTTTTTTTTTTTAAACAGCCTTTTAAAGGTTGAAACTTATATTTAAAAAAGGAAACATGGAAGCTAAATTTACGTTTAACAACTGTTTATAAGCCCAGAAATAAGCCCTCCCTTATATGGTCAAGTGATTGCAACAAGGTGCTCAGATGTTTTAATGAGAAGACTGTCTTTTTAAACAAATGGTTTGGGGAAACTCTTGTTGGTTTTTGACCTTATGTCATATACAAAAATGAACTCCAAATGGGTCAAAGACCTAAACATAAAAGCTAAGAGTAGACAATTATTAGAAACTTCATACACTGAATTTGGCAATGACTTCCTGGTTATCATGCCAAAATTGCACATGACAAAAGAAAAAATAGACAACGCCAGGCTGTATCAAAATTAAAATCTGTGCATCAAAGGACATAATCATCAGAGTGAAAAGACAACCTGTCATTTGGAACAGAATACTTACTAGTTGTACATCTGATAAGGGGGTAACATCCACAATATGTAAAGAACTCCATAGCCCAACAACCCAACGAAAACCAAATAAAAATGGACAAGGAATTTGAATGGACAATTCTTCAAAGAAGATAAACAAATGGCCAATAAAATGAAAAGTGATTGAGTATCACCAATCTCTAGGGAAATAGAGACCAAAACCACAATAAGATACCTCAGCATGTCCATTAACATGGCCACTATTAAGAAAGGATAGTCAGGAAATAAATGCTGTCAAGATGAGGAGAAACTACAACACTTGTACAGGGATGGTGGGAGTGTAAAGGGTGCAGTCATTACAGACTCATCATAAGGGCAGTTGGTTTCTCAAAATATTAAAAATAAAATGACTGCATGACCCAGCAATTTCGCTTCCACATATAGACCCCAAATTATTGAGGGCAGGTGTGGGGAGCCACATTGAGTGACCACGCCCTCCACTTCTGATGCACCAGGGGATCCACTGTAGCCAGGCACGGTAGAGCCATGACTTGGGGACTCGATCTTTCCCCCCCCCGGATAGCAAGGCCAGTCTTCTGAGCAGGCACACCCCTGGGGTTGAGCTGCATTCACCTATTCTTTTGTAACCCTACCCCTTTGCCCTGTTTGGGATAGACTGTTCCATGGAAACGCCCTTGGTGTGTGTCCCCTTTTCTTGCTCTGCCTTTGGGTGTGGCCTTCCTAGATGTCAATCAACCTGCTGACAGCAGACATCACAAAGCTAGACTCAACCCCACTCGCCCAAACCTGACCTCTTGTTGCATTTGAATGGCTTCTCCCCAGTAAAAGGGTTCAGCACATGCTCCTCTCTCCCTCTCCCTCCTTCCACGAACCCCTAAGGTCAGAGGAGCCATCACAGGACCCAAAGAAAAAGGTATCTCTGTCTCTTGTGTGGTTATTTCGTGCAGCCCAGTTCCCCTGGAGTGACCCTGAGTGTTTTAGTCATGGATCTCGACAGCAGGGCCTCCAAGAGATGTCTGTACACCATGCTCATAACAAAATTATTCTCAACGGTCAAGAGGTTGGTAGCAACCCACGTGTCCATAGACCGATTAATGGATAAGCAAGATGTAGTACATACATACAATAGAATATTATGCAGCCTTCAAAACACGAGAAATCTGTATACATGCTACAGCAGGGATGAACCTTGGAGATGTACGCTAAATGAAATAGACTTCCCAGGCCTTGAGTCACCAGGGGTTGGTAGTGCCCTTCACCCAGTGATGACAACTCAAGATGTCCCCATCATTGCAAAATGTCCCCTAGGGGTAAAATCTCATCCCAGTTGGGACCATTGCTGTACAATTAAAATTAACCATAACTTGGCTGATGGGCCAATTTTAACTAGAGGCTCATGTAGGTTGGCTATGATGCTTCTGAACCCGGATCAGGTATCTCTGTCTTGGCAGGTGTTGGCAGATGCTCTCTGTTTGTGACACCTCTGTGGCTGCCTTATGAGGTTGAAATAATGACCTCTGTGACAAAGGAAGGCTGTGCTTCTCACTCTACTTATGGAGCCTTGGAAAGGAATTATTCCTTCTTTTGTTAGCCTCAGAAAATCTTGATTACTAGAGTTTAAATCCTTCAGGGCAAGGGGACAAATAAGCAAAATTGGGAGAAAAGCAAATTCCACACACTGGCCTGAGTCCTTGCTTAGCAGTGGCTGATGTGTTTCTGTTTCAGGAATCATTTCTACATCACGAAACAGTGCACTGGTCTGTAATTGATCGAAGGATTACTTGTGCCCATCACTGATTAGAGTGGAGATATATGACTCTGTTTCCATTTTCAAGGGGCTTAGAATATGTTTGGGACCTAAGACACATCCAGGGGTCAGACTGCAGTGGGATAAACAGCACATGGACAATTGCTGGTGGGGGTTATAGTGGGATTCAGAGAAATATGGAATGATGAAAGAGGGCTCTACTCCTCACTGGGTTGGGTGGTGTCCCCCCAAAATTCACATCTACCAGAAAGAATCTCAAGATGTGACCTCACTGAAGCATGTCTGCAGACGTAATGGATTCGGTTGAGGACATACTGCTTAGGGTAGACCTTAAATCCATGGCTTATAAAGAAGGCCTTATAAGAAGGCCATGTGAAGACCAAGACAGTTCAAGTGAGGCGTCTAAAAGCCAATGAATGCCAAGGCAAACCCCAGAATCTAGGAGAGGGACGTAGAAAAATCTCCCCTCAGAACCTCCAGAAGGTACCAACCCTGCCCACAATGGCAGAGCTGTGAGAGGCTAAATTCTGTTGTTTTAAACACCACACTTGGGATACTGTCTTTTGTTATGGAAGCCCTAGGAAATTGATACAATGAAGCAAGATTTCATCCAAAAGCTGGCTTCTAAGGAAAGGCAAAATTTGGGTGCAGCAGAGAGGGGACATAAGCAAATCCCAACCAGAAAGCAAGACGAAGAAAAGCTCCAAGCATTTCCAGAATATGGGGCTCCTACAGTGGTGTCTCTGCAGAAGCAGGGGTCCCTGGGAACAGCTGGTTCGTGCGGGGGATGAGTGGGTGATGACCAGGCAGGCAGCATGTCATCCTGTCTGTAGACATCCTCTAAAGTGACACACTGCAGCATCTCATCTGAGGCAGCAAACCTGGCTCATGGTGTCACCACCGCGGTGCAGCCTGCGCATTTCTGTACCTGATTTATCTTCTGTTCCTTTTCATGCTGCTGCCATTTCCTGCTGAAAAATATTTTCACTTTATGTCTTTGTTGTCAACCTATATGTTTTATTCATGCTCTCGTTGTGGTGAATTAGTGAATTAATTCTGCCTTCCAGGAAGATGGAGACTGAACTTCCCTTTGTATTCTCAGGACCAACCACAGCAGCCTAAGAGCTTGGTACACTGAAAGTTCTGAAACAGGTTCTGCTACTTAGGGGCATCTGTTTTGGAGAGGCTGAGCCTGTTAACTGATTTATTACATGTCTGGTTATAAAAAATATGTGACATAGAAAGACCATGGAAACTTCTAGAGTCAGTGCTCTGGTTAGAAATTTTAGCAACTTGGAGTCAGTCTTCTTTCTCTTCTTTTTAAAAATAGTATCTAAGGGGCTGGGGGTATGGCTCAGTAAGCTAAGTACTTGCTCCACAGGGCGGAGTGTCAGGGTGCAGTCCTAGTTGCACACTGAGCTCTAAGCTGCTTTTGCAAATCCAGCCTCCTCCATCAGACCCTGCATTCTTGGAGGGTAGGGGTGGTGTCTTTGTCCAGAGTATCTGAGAGCATCTTCGTGGCTGGCAACAGTATGAACAGTAGACACATTGTGGACTTTGACACCAGTCAAGTCCTTGACTCTGCAACCAGCCTGTGTCTCTCAACATTGAATTTTGGCTTCAGCTTCTTCATCTGTAACAGGAGCTGTCCTTGCTGTTGTGGGGATTAAATGAGGACTCAGTATATTGCCTTAGTGTTAGGTGCAGACTGGTGCTCACTACAGGTGACCTCTCTTCCCTTCTTATCATTAAGTTCCACCACTGCTGAGAATCATCGATATGTTGTGAGGTTGCAGAGGTTTTTTTCATGGAACTGAGCAGCCCAAAGTGTCTCTTGCACAATAAGATGTATCTCTCATCCTCAGAGTGGCTATCTTTGCACTTCATTCACACCTCTCTAGTCAGAACCCAGAGTGCAGGTATTTGCAGGTGTGATTGCTAAAGTGTGATTCCTTGCTGGGGCACATCATGCTGCAGTAGAAAGGCAGGTGGGAAGGGCAACGTGAAGAAACCAAAAGACATGCTAACCTTGTTGAAAATCATTTGCAGCCACAGGAAAGGGAACTCAGTTCTTCTGTTTTTGTTTTCTAAGGCAAGCAATGTGCTGTCTGATCAAAAGATGAGTTGATTTGATGCAGTTTCTCCCAGGCCCTGGGTCCCCTTCCTCTGATCTTTAATAGGTGTTCTGTATGAGAGTCCAGGAACAGTATTTAGAATGGTCTCTTAATGAAAAAAAATGTTAAAAAGTACTTCTGAACGTCCACCCTGAGTATTGAGTATTTTGGAGGAGGAACAACTTGTTGATGGCATGTGTGTGGTGCAATTGCCTGGCTCCTGGCCCAGCTTTGGTGTATGTCCTCGTGCAGGTGCACACATACAGACACGTGTGAGCACTGGGGGTGAGGAGGTTGCTCACTAGGGGGCTAACCTGTCTAGGATCAAAACCTGGTCTAGTATTTCTTTAGGCAGATTCTTTCATCCCTCCTGGGTTGTGTTCCTCAGTCGTACATGAGCATAGTGCTTATCACACAGGATTATCGTGAGGATAAGTGAGAAAGTGCATGTAAAATATCAAGAACTGAACTCAGCAGAGAATAAGTACTGCTATCATTCGGGGAGTTTGAAGTCCACTTACATTTTCGGTGGAAATGTGCTGTAAACTCTTTAATCTCAGTTGTAAAAGCTTTAATCTCTTTAGGAGCAATGCTGCAGGCGTCAGGCTGCTACACTGAGCATGAGCCCTGGGGTTCCAATTATAACCATATGTTGTCTTTTAAATACACAACGTCTGGGCAACAACATATTTGCTTTAATCCATCCACATCCAGAGCAAGGGAGAAGGCTTTTCCCCGTCATAAAAACATCTATTTATCAGAGTGCAGTGGTGCACGCCTGTAATACCAGAGGCTGAGGTAGGAGGGTGGCAAGTTCAAAGACAGCCTGAGCAACTTAGACCCTGTCTCAAAATAAAAGGTAAAAAGGCCTAGGGGTGTAGCTCAGTGGTAGAGCTCCCCTGGGTTCAATCCCCAGTACCCCGCCCCTAGTCCATTTAGTGTTGACCACATACCACATACTGATCTGAGTCCTGGGATGTTGTAGTGATTGAGATCATGTCCTCTACAATAGCACCACCACACAATGGAAGAAACTAATCAGAAGCTGTGCTAGGTGCACTTGTATAGAGTGGAGTTTAATTCACATTGTAGATTTAGACAGTACATTTAAAAAGAATTAAAAAAATATTTTTAGTTGTAGATTGATACAATACCTTTATTTACTTATATGTGGTGCCAAGGATCGAATCCAGTACCTCACAAGTGTTTACCACTGAGCTACAACCCCAACCCTTTTTATTTTGGGACAGGGACTCACTAAGTTGCCCAGGCTGCCCTTGAACTTGTAATCCTATTACCCACTATGGAAAGAGTTTCTGAAGATGTGACTAAGTGACAGGGAGTTTACCCTAGATTATCCGGGTGGCCCTCAATGCAATCACATGTACTCTTACAAGAGGGAGCAGAGGGAAATTTGACTAGAGCAGGTAATTTGAAGATGAAGCAGAGAGAGATGAAGATGCTGGCCTCAAAGATTAAAGTAATGGGAGTCCTAAGTCAAGGCATGCCGGCAGCTACCAGAAGTCAGAAGAGGGAAGGAGGAAGTGTGGCCTTGCTGACATCCTGACTTAGGCCAGTGACACTAATATTTGGTTCCACAATTGTTAAGAGAATAAATTTCTGTTGTATTAACCTGTCAAATTTGTAACAACAGCCCCAGGAAACAAACACACCCAGCCATTTTAGATTAAGGCCAGGGAGGACAACCACTGACCATTCTATCAATCATTTCTTGGCACTACCCTGTCTGGTTCTGATTCACCACATCACTTCTAACTTAACATTCCTTTATTTTTTCTTTAGAGTGCAATTGAACAGCAGTCAGCCTACAGCTTTTCTTTTAAAATGCTGATTTGTAAGTCAGTGTTTTGATGGTGGATGGCATGGTGGGGCCTTTTTTTTTAAATTTCCCACCTTAGATGCTTTTGATACATAGATCAAGTTGAAAGGCATTAAGTTAAGGAGTGCAAAAGACAAATGACCGCTTGATTCATACGACTTCATATTAGTGACTTGCTTGCAGGCATCCAGGAGATGGACAATCTCTTTTCCTAAAAGACTGGAAGAAATAAACTTTTAAAGTGTGACTTCCTTTTCCCTTAGGATGTGCCGGCCCTGTCAATTTTTAAGGCGTTAGTAACACTGATTCATTCACTAGAGTTAGGTCATCAGCTACAGCATCATCCCCTCACAATAAGACGACACAGGGACACGCGTTGATGAACTTGTGTGCATCAGGGGGCTCATCACATCTCCGGACAACGTCAGAGGTGCATCTGCACTGAATTAAAAGTCTGTTCTTTAGATTGGGTCCTTCCCACCGAGGGCAAGTGTCAGCGTCTTCCTGATGTCATCTGCACAGGATACCTTCAGATACCACATCTAAGTGACCACTCCGAACTTTCCGCCTCACTGCAGCTCCGGATTCAGGGCCCCCCAGACCCTCTCTCCCATCCAGTTCAATCCAGTTCACCTCCGCAGGGCCCCGCGCCTCGTCCTTCAGAACCTGTTTGCTCCCTCTCTGCAAACACCAGGTTCCACAGGGACAAGGCCACTGTCCTGTCGTTCTGGAGCCGCTGCACGTTGGACCTGTGCTAAGCTCAAGGCGGGCAGCCAGCGCACACGCCTTCGCGATGGACGGGCCAACGCCGACCGCGGGGCCCGCCTCCCTGGTTTGGTCTTTCCCGGCGAGGCGACAGCGGGGCCCTGGACAGCGGGGCCCTGGACGGCGGGGACCGGGCCTGCGAGCTTCCCCGGCTACCAGGCGACCTCTCGGCGGCCCTTCCCTCCCACTCCCCTGCCTTCGGGAAGGCCGCGGAGTCTTCGGTAACTCGGAATCGCACGGAAGCCCAACACCCCAGTGCGCTCGGGGCCACGGTGCCGGCCAAGCGCGGCTGGCGGTGGAGTGGGGCCGGGGTGCAGCGCGCGGTCCGAGGCGCGGAGGCTGCGCCGCCGCGACGTCACTTCCGGCCGGGGCCAAGATGGCGGCGGCGAGGCGCGGGCGCTGGGGCAGGCAGAGTGGCGGCGGCGGCTCTCGGCGCTTTGAGGCGCGGGGCGCAGCGGGCGCGGGTAAGAGCCGGCGGGGGCGGGCGGCCTCGGGGTCGGCGCCGGGGTCCCGCGGGGAGCGCGGTGGCCGCCACACGCCAGGGGCGGGCGGCCACGTCCCTTCCGAGGTCCCGGGCGCCACGGGCCGGTGGGGGCCCGGGAGCGAGGCAGGGTTCGCCGCGTCGGTGGCCCCGCTGGCGGGCGTCGGGCGGCGTCACGGGGTCCCTCCCTGACGACTCAGGGGGTCCCTCCCGGCGAAGTTTGGGGCTCGCTTTGTGGCGGATTGGCGGGCCAGGGGCGCGCGGCTGCAGGGCCGCCGGGGACCCCACGTGGGCTTCGCGGCTGTCCCGATTGTCAAGTTGCCGTCCTGCGCCTCTTTTGTGTTCCCGCTGAGTGTGTCCTGCGCGTTTGCGTGCTTCGTCTGTTCCGTGTCTTGCGTCTTTGTGTTTCCTGAGTAGGTTTCGTGTTAGAGATTGTCTCCCAGGATGTCTCCGTGGACCCACCGGCGTGTGTGTGTCTGTGTGTGTGTGTGTGTGTGTGTGTGTGTGTGTGTGAGTGAGTGACAGATGTGCACTTCTGAGTATGTTAACACATTTGTTACTAAGAACAATGCATGCACCTTTTTCTGAAGGTGGTGAGCGAGACATGGAGCAAACCTAAGAGGTCAGGCCTCCAGGATCCCTCCCAATCCACGCGGGGAGCACCCACGGGCTTACAACCCTATGTCAGGCTGTGAGCAGTGGGGAAAATCCCCCAGTTAACCGGGAAGCCCCATTTCCCAAGCCTGCGCTGCTGGAATCCTGTCCCTGTGCAGAAATGCAGTTCCTGCTGGTCCGAGCTGTGCATCTAAGGTTGTGTTGAGGGTTTTTTTGCTGTGTGTGTTTGATAAGCAGAACGCCTATTGCTGAATCCCAGTAACTTGTTCTTAGACCCCTTTAATGGGACACTGAAATGATTGCCTCTAGAACAGTATTGTCCCCCAAACATGACTAAAATATATAGAAGTTTTTGTTTACTCCAGTTTTATTGTTACAAATAAAAGCAAATTAATAGCAAATGGAACCTTTCCCTGTTTCTTTTATCTACAATAGCACAGATTTCGTTTCAGTTTGATTAGTTTTGTTCATGTATGGAAAAAAAAGTAGGTTCCTTTTTTTTTTTTAAACATGATAGGATATGCGTGTACAGATATTAAGGAGGGAGAACTGAAACATAATCACGCCCTTTCCCTTTAGTAGGGTTCTGTTTTTGAGATGGCATGCAACTAACTGCCTCTTCATTCTCCAGCCTTTCTTTTCCTAGTGGATATCAGTTTAGCTTTGAGAATCCTGTAAAGATCACCTTATTAAACCTCCCTCAGTTCAGGCTGTGGAAACAGAGATGGAAAGTCATAGTGAGAACTAACACTTATCTGCATTTGCTGTTAATTCAGGACTCTTTACCTGACACATCTTTTCTGCTTTGATTGAACTAAACTAGTACATTTGAATTACTCAGGAAAATGTTAGGAATGTAATAATAATAATGCTTAGTAAGTGTTTGCTTTTGTCAATTTTGAAGGTATTTTCTTTCCTGGAAAAGTTGGTACATTTATTTGGGTTTGTCTTATTTTGTAGGTAGTGCCTGAAATAATAAAGTTTAAATTTGTAAATACGTTATTAGTTTTGTAAGTACAAAGCATAAACAAAATATTCTCACAGCAGAACAGATGGAAAATAGAAAATCACAAAGAAGGGATAGAAATTGATTATAACCTTCTTCCTTTTCAGGTAGCCATTGTTAACATTTTGGCAAATTCTCACCTGCTAGTCTCTCTTGGTGTCCATATGTCTATCCTTAGTCATATATATTTATGTGTAGAACTTGGCTTGCATTTATGCAGGATTAGTATTGTGTATTAATTGTGACCTGTCTTCCCATACGATGCTATATGTATCAATGCCATTAACTATTCTTCACTTTGAGTCATAACTTATTAATTTCATAATGATCTGTAATGTTTCTAAAGCCTGAGATTTTCTTTTTATTATTAAAAATTTTTGAAAGCTTTTTCTATTATGAAGTTTTATAATCTTTTAAAAAATGTGCAAAGTGTAAATTCCGCTTCTAAGCCTCTAAGCATTTTTTTTTTTTTGCAGATACTGTTATGAGAAATAACAGTTTTTAGCTCCCTGTTTTCTCAGTTGGATTTTGCAGTTACATAAATATATCTACACACATACTCATTTGAGGATTATTTTGTGTTAGATGTTTATTTATTCATGGAACTGTTTCTTTAAGTCTCCTTTCAAGTCTAGATCTGATTTACAAGCCTTCTAAGTGGCATTGCAAAGTTAATTACAGTATTTTCCAAACAGCCACAAAAGATCTAAACCTATCCTAAAGAATAATTGTAAAATCATCGATTTAGAGATGACTGTGTGTATCAAATAAAATGTTATTGAGTATTTTTTCAATTCTCTCTTTCCTCCAGACTTAGAATCTGCTTTTTTGTTTGTTTGGTTTTTTTTGCCTTTCATATAACTTTGTAGATTTTACAAGTCTGCAAAGGTACACAGACACAGTTTAGCTGGTGTTGTGTGATTCATAGTGCCAGCTGGTTTCTGCTTTATTCAGAGGTTTGGTGAGGGAGATAGGACTTGAGTTGCAGGGTTGTTCAGACCTAGGGATGTGAGAGTCCCACCTTTCTCTAGACTTTCTGGTCTCTGGACCTCCATATTAGATAGCCCAGCTAAACAGTTGTTCATATTGCCTTGACACTTTCGCAGCCAGTGTTTAAATAAAGTCCGAAATTATTTTATTGTTGCTGTGTTAATACTGATAATTTATAATCAAATCATCTTTATGATAGTAATAGATTAAATATTGTTAAGGATGATTCTAGAATTTGAAAGCAATTTCTCAAAAAGTTCGGTATATACTCAGCATTAAAACTTTAGATATGTAAAAAAGAGATCAAACTTACCTTTTTTTTAAGAGTGTATGCTGTTTGGGGCTAGGGTTGGAGCTCAGTGGTAGAGTGCTTGCCTTGCATGTATAAGGCCCTGGGTTAAATTCTCAGTACCACATAAAAATAAATAAATAAACATAAAGATATTGTGTCTATCCACAATTAAAAAATAATTTAAAAAAGTGTATGCTGTTAGTATACTGTAGTTGGTGATAAAAATTCAAAAGCTCTAAATGTGCATAATGTACTTTTTCTGCTCTTTCAGGACTGATTAATATTAACAAGGGGGACCAGGAGGACTACATAAGACATATTTAGAAATGATCTAGACGTATTCAAGAATGTGTGATCAGGCGTGGAAATCCATGTGAGAAACTATGTCATAAGCCATGGTCAGAGAAGTTCTGGAGTTTTTAAGATTTTTAGTATCTACCATTAGAAGACCTGAGACACTTAATTTCTTTTTTTTCCTTTTGATTGTGCTGGGCATGGAACCTCGGGCCTGGCACATGACAGGCAGATGCTTTACCATTGATCTGCATTTCTGGCCCAGCATTTAATTCTTTAGCATTGAAGAAAGCATTTCATAGGATGTTAAGGTTTCAGTGACAGGTATGGAACAATTCCTCCTTGCCTCTGTACTGACAGGATCCATCATGAAATTTCTCACCTTGGCTGAAATGTTGACCTTGAGATACCATTTGATACTGAAGTGGGTGGGTGAAAACAGTGCTGTGGAATCAGTACTGAACGTGAGAACCGTGTTGGATTGCCAGGCGCTGGCGGTCACAGGGACTTTGAGACTGCTGGAGGAATCTTAAGGAAATCTCTCTAAAATAGCATTTGGAATCACGGTTGCTTTAACGTGCGTCCTGGTGCGCCACACTGTAGCCAGTTGCCCAGGACCACAGTTCAGAGGCTCTGTCTGGGAGTGTACTGGGGGTGCGCATAGATGTTTGGGATGTGGAAAAGACTGGAGGCATGGTGGGCACGGATTGCGGAGGACAGTGCTGGAGGCCCATGGTGAAAGGCTCAGTCTCACCCAAGTCGTCCATTCTCATGCACAGTGGTCTTCTGTGGAGATGCTCTGCCTGAAGTCTCCATTTCCTTTTATTTACTTACTTAATTTTTTATTTATTATTTTTTGAGATGGTTTCCAGGCTGGTGAATAAACTTCTGGGCTCAAGTTCCTCCTGCCTCAGCCTCCCCGATAACTGGGGCTACAGGTGTGTGCCACTGTGCCTGGCTTCATTTTTTTTTAACATCCCTTATTTTTAATATAGTTTAATTCAGAATTTGATTTGAAAGTGCCACTTGAGACGTCAGTATCAGATTTGCAATATTTTTGGCATTGGAAAATACTTTAGATGACCATGTTGTGAGTCACAAGGGAAAGAGAAAAAAAACAAGGGTATCACTGGGCACCGTAGCACGTGCCTGGAATCTCAGCTGCTCCAGAAGCTGAGGCAGGATTGTAAGTTTGAGGTCAGTCTCCACAATTTAGTGACACTGTGTCTCAAAATAAAAATTAGAAAGGACTATGGATAAAGCTCAGTGGCAATGATATATTTTTTTTTTTAAAGACAGTCTCACTAAGTTGCTGAGGTTGGTTTTGAACTTGTGATCCTCTTGGCTTAACCTCCTCAGTTCCAGTTGCTGGGATTATAGGATTGTGATGCCATGCCTGGTCATAGAAGATGATTACACGTGTAATAATCTGAATTATGCTCTAGTTTTTTTAAGTTAGAAAAAAAGTTACCATTCATTGAGATAATAAATCAAAGAGTAAAGTGTTTGAAGTGCTGTACTAGTTATCTGAAATCAGATGTCAGGATATCTTGGTTGGAATAGTATGTGAGAGCTAGTGACTACAAAGGGTGAGGTGAGGAAAGGAGAGAAGGATTAAATAAGGGGAAATCAAGTGAAAAACAGGTGGAAAGAAGGTAGTGCCCCAGAAAGCAGCAGCTCATCCTCCTGTGCTCTTGGGACAAAAATTGGGTGTAATCCCTGACTTCCTCTCCTTTCATGCCTCACTGTAGCAAAATTGGGGGCTCTGTTTTAAAAACATCTAGGATCCAGTTGCTTCTCATGTCTCTTCTACCACTGGGGCCTAGCCAGCATCCACTCTTGCTTGAACTGGGCAGTGGCCTCTGATATCACCTCCTATGTTGACCCCATCCTTGTGCATGAGCCACACTGCTTCCTTGTCCCTTAGCCCCTGGTCTCTCCCCAGGAACCCTCTCATGAGCACCCTTTTCCCCTAATGCTCCTTGCCCTGGCTTTGCAGCTCACAGCCCTTTTTAAAAAATTTTTTTTCCTATATATTTTTAGTTGTGGATGGTCATAATATCTTTATTTATTTATTTATATGTGGAGCTGAAGATCAAACCCAGTGCATCCTACATGGTAGGCAAGCGGTCTACCACTGAGCTACAGCCCCAGCCCCATCACAGCCCTTCTTCCCGGCTGTTAGAGATGACTCCTCTGTCCCTCAGACTGGATGGTTGGACTTGCAGGTGTGCAGACAGAGGCAGATTTTATCCCCTGTCTCCTTCTCCCTTGCTCTTCATTTTTCTCTAAAGTACTTTCCTATCTGACGCTCTTCTTTAGTTTGTGTTTGTTTACTGCAGATCTCCTCCCCTAGAAGGCAGGGATCTTCCTTCTCTTCCTTGCTCAAGAACAGTGCTGGACATGTATAGGTACTCGGGGGAGGCAGGAGTAACAGGTGGTGAGGAAAAACTTCTATTTTGGGGGATGAAGTATTGCCCAATTCTAGGGTGGAAGGTAAAGCCAATTAAAATCTTTAAAGTAAATTGTCACTTTGTCCTTTGACAGTATTCAGTGTCCAGGTTGGCAAGTCTGTAGAGACAGAAAGTAGATTAGTAATTGCCTTGCACTGGGATTCGGGGGTCACTGCCATTGGGCACAAGGTTTCTGTTCATACTGATGAAAATGATCTAAAATGGATTGTGGTATTGGTTGCACAGTTGTGAATATAAACCTTCTGGAGTTGTGCATTGAGAGTAACGGAGTTGTATGCTATGTGGCTATCTCAGTGAAGATGCCAAAATACAAAACCTGAACAACAATGAAATAGGGCTGAGGAGCAGGAGCCAGAATTGTGGCCCTCCCAGCTTGCCCCTGCCTGCTTGCACCTGTCTTGTTGGTGAGGCGCTAGCACTCTGGTGAAGATCCTATCCCAGTCTGTCCTTCGAAGGTAGCACAGACCTGCTGGGCCCGGGAGCTTCTTGTGTCCTGTTCATGAAGATGGTACTGATGGTGCTGTGAGAAGGAACCACGGTCAAGGGAGGTGGTATAGCTCGGTCGCTCCTGTTGTACATCTCAGGAAAGTATCTGCCTTTGACTGCACATTTTTTTCCTTCAAAGACAACTTCCTTTGGCTAAAGTTAATAAACCCACCCGTAAAAAGCTTAGTGAGAGAACAGGTGCAACTCCTAGAACCTTTTCACCTGGGGCATAAGGTATTGCACAGTACCTCCTTGAGGAACTCACGGTAGTTGGGGCCATTTGTGGTCTTGGGGGGTCAGGTGAGCATATCTTAAGCATTATGAGCCTTATCACATTTTTACATTCAAGTATACATTTTAACGTGATAATAACAATCTCAGGTCTCATACAATAGGATTGATTATGTTCAACATACGATGCATACCAAGGACATGCTTAGTGTGTGTGAGAAAGATGTTTACTATTAAACTTCAAAGGAATGGGCTTCATGAGTTACCTGCAGGGATCTCATGTTTTACTCATTGAGATTATATTGGTTTGGCTAGCACTGCCCTCTAACAAGATGCAGCGTTTGGGAACACATTCCCTATGCCAATTACAAATTATAGTCCATATTACCAGGCCCTGATTTAAATATGGTGCCTTTGCTTGTGAAAGGTGATCAGGTGAGTGTGGTTCAATAGCTCAAGAGAGGAAGGAAAAAAAAATCAGCCATCCTTAATATAGAACCGGGGTAAAGTATAAAATATCAGAGCACAATTTTCTGTGACAGTGGGTAGGCAGTATATACTTGAGCATGAAGAATATCACTAAATTACATATTCCCTGAGATATTAACAACTAGAAATAAAGTTACAATGAAAGCAGAGTCTTGGGAGTTGAAGGAGGAAAACAACTTATTTCAAATAAGTGCATGAAGAAATAGAAGAATCACCCTTAATGGTACATGTGACCATTCCAGGAATGTTTAGAATGTTGCAGTGGAAGTCCTACTTCAAGTAGTATGATAACATCCTGTGACTTGGTACGCATTGTAGAAGGAATCATCTGCGTGGATGCTACTCAGAAATGAGTACAGTGGTGCATCAGCTTGCTACAGGCTGTACTATGAGAAATGTGTCATTAGGCAGCTTCAGAGCTTTGTGAACATCATGAGTACACGTGCCCAGCGTGGCCAAGAGCTGTGGCATCACAATGAAGCATGAGCTTATAGGACTACCCTCATGTGTGTGGTCCTTTGTTGACTGAAATGTCACAAGGAAAGAGTTTGTCTTGATCTTTTGCTGTACTATGAATATGTTGAACACTAAAAATTGAAGGAATAATTGTGCTCTTTCTATACTTCTTTTATTAAAACATTTGCATCTTCACATATTTTTTCCTTTTCCTCAAAAAATATTCCTCATGGCCAGTGTTAGTAAATTCACCTTTCTACCTCAGGGACTTGAAGAACAGAGTAGCATGCTGGGGTCTGGTAATGTTTGCGTGCAGCTCAGGATTGAAGGCAGAGCATGCTGGCCTGGTATGAGTTAATCCTGGTGCTTTGTGTTTCTGACTATTAACAAAGCAAATTTATTTCTTCTTAGGAGTGATGCAATTCCAAAGCAAAATTTTGATGTCAGTTCTAATGAGTCTGCTTTCGATTGTAGAGTGCAATGATGCCCTAGTAAGGATTAGTGAGAAACCTACTTTGTTGTAGATAATAAATCTGAGAAGTTGTCAGCATAGACTGAAGTGAATCTGGCATGCAGTTGCTTTGTGAATGACCCTGTGAGCAGACTCTGCAGTTCTGAATGTGGTTTTAAATCACTGAATTTGTAGGCAGGTACATATTACAATTGTCTGTTTTTCTTTTTAGGGCTCATGTAATCAAAGAAGTTTCTTTGTTGTGTGTATCTTTACAGAACACAACAGGAATTGAAAATGAATCAGGTGAGTTTAAAAATAAAATTTATACAAATACATGATCTAGATGTCAGACCAGTTCTTGATTTTAAAAGATAGCCACACACGTATTCATTCCTCCCAGATTTTCACTTTTGTTTCTTAATGCCATTTATTAGTTTGTTGCTTTCACAGTGTGCATTTGTGGAGTGGAATGTGCTGTTTGGTGGGGTTGACATTTCTGTGGGTCCCTGAGTAGAGGGCTCATACTTAGGGATTTTAGTTCAACTTTTCTTTTTTACTTCTCCCCTGCCACACTCTACTGTGAGGTTTTGTCTTTGTTTTTAAGCTTATTAAGCTTTTGTTTTAAACACTTTTTATTTTGCAATTTTCCATTGATTGAAAAAGGAAGAGGGAGTTATTTTTAGAGACTGCCATGGCTCCAGTGTAAACATGAAATATTTTGTCCTTGAAAGTCCTTTTCAGAGAATAAAGAGGACAGATATTGAAAAATAAGATGTGTTTCTTTTTACAGAAGGGTATGGGATTACCTGGAAATTAAATTATTCTACTCCAGCTATTTCTATAACCTCAAGGATGTTCTGATGAGTGGAATCAGTTGTGTGGATTTAATGTATTCTTATTTTCTGGTTTCAATATTATTTCATTTGCAGTTACCGAAATTTATGGGTGTCAGAAACATTTTCTCAGAAATCTTCATAAAAACATTTTTTAATATGCAGGATAAAACCTAAAAATGTGAAGTATGTGTTTTTTTTTTAGTTCTTAACTTAGAACTCTCAGACTTGAAAACATTTTGTATCCTTCAGCTGAAACTTTAGACACTATTTTTATCATTTACAGGTGCTTCTAACTTGAGATCACAAGTCCAATTTCATTAGGTGAGGAAGCTTAATAAATTCAGTTCTGTGTTGCATTGAGAGATGTGAAATTTTTCGAATGGGTTCTTTTGATTTTTTTTCATTACTTTCTTTATCAGAAATATGTTTATTTTAATGCAGAGGACTATACTTCATAAAAAATGAGTCTGGCAAACACATGGGCACATGGTTTCTATTCTTTTAAAACATGGAGATTTACTGACATGCCTTTGAAGACAAATAATTTTTGAAATGGTGAGGGTGGGGTGAAGGAATAAAGAACAGTGGATTTTCACAGTTTTCATCCAACAAAGTGATGTGCGTATGTATCATAGGTTTCATTTATTTTCTGATTCTTGATGTGAACCTGGTCACTCAGAGGAGCTTGCTCTTCTGCTGCCTCAGGACTTTTGTTAGAGGAGTCTGGATTCTGGTTAGAATGCTCTCCAGTGCTTCCCAGGTGGAGTCTGAATATTGGTTTGGTTCTTGTTGCATCCATGTTCAGCACTCATTTGTTTGAGGGGCCTGCAGTTTTAACCTCAGGCTTAACTATGCCTAATTCTTATATCCTGTTGGGCCAGTAGTGTGTTTTGTGTGTGAACTTTTTTTTTTGTTTGTTTGTTTGTTTTGGACACTTCACACATTTGCTTTAACACTCCATGTATACCAAATCAACTTCCATTTGAAAGAAGACCACATGCCATTCAAAAGAGTTGCAGCAATAACCATTTCTCTTTTTGGCTCATTTACAGTTTCATTCTGCTTTTGACAAGTTCTAATGCCAGATCTATGGAGGGCTGCCTTTGATGTTAAATGCCAGATATCAGTGAAAAAGTGTCCTCTTATGTTTCTAATGGTTAGCACATTTCTGATTTGAGTGTAATTTAAATGGTCTGGTAGTAATGAAAGTTTTATTTGGTTTATAAAAATTGCTCATTTTCTCTGACTAAAATTTTCAGCATTTTTGCTTAGATTTCATTATTGAAAAAGTATTAGTTGCATGCTATTTAGACTTGATCATTATGCTGTAGCATAAAATCTGTTGGTGTTTTCCAGCGATTGTCCCAGTAATTTTAAGAAATTAAGGATTATTCTTGATAGTTGATAGTTTTCACTTGTGTATTTATTCCTTTCATTTGCAGCCAGTGAAAATAATTAATAAATTGCACTAAAAATTTACTTCAAAATAACTCTACACAAAAAATTCAGATATTAAAAAATGTGAACTTGAGCAAGATTAACTTTCAGTTGAAATCCTGATGATTATTTTGAGGTAGGTGTAGTCTTTCTTGGAACTGATGGGCATTGCTTTGAGCTGTCAGACCTGTCTGATGAAGGGCATGCTATCTAAGAGAATAGTACAGAACTGTTTGTTTCATGTGTCCCGGCCAGTTGAGGTCAGGGACTGAAGGGTCCTGGGCGCTGCACACCATATTGCTAGCAAATGATTATTTTAGAAGAAAATAGAGTTCAGCACCTGTCAGTATTGTTGGCATTGACCATTGAAAAGCATCCTGAGCTGTCCCACCAGGTCGTGCCTTGCCAGGTTCTCCCTTTATGGTCAGCTATGGGGTTCCACCAGGCCCTGGAGTATTCTTTGTCTTTCTTCCTCTGCCCTTTGTTCCTACTCAGTACTTACTCCTCTCTTAATCTCTAATCCTCTCCACATAGAATTCCAGCTTGCTCTGCGTGCCGTATTGGCAGGTGGAGTAGCAATCACTGACCTCCCCACCCCCATTTCTCATCTTCTCTATTTTCAAATCCTTCCTATTTTTTTTTTCTTTCATTAACATGCTACATCCATCCTGGTACAGATTTTTCTCCACTCACTCTGTGGTTACGTCCCGATAAACCCATCATAAAGTCAAAAAATGGTAAGTCAATCCATAATGTGTTGGGTTTCATCTATATTTAACTTTTGAGGTCTTCTAGTCTTTCCTTAGACTTATTTAATGTTGTAATGCAAGTAGGCTCATAGCCGCTTAGAATAGATATGTAGAGTTTAATACCATTTGCTCTCTATTGAGGTTGCTTAACAAACTGGACAGGCACTCTGTTAAGCATAGTATGTACATTTTTATATTAATTTAGTCTTTGTAGCCACTCAATGAAGCATAGATATTGTAACTTTAATTTTATGGATGAAAATATTAAGGCCCAAACAGGTGGCTGTAGCTTGCTTGTGGTCATTCAAATGGTAAGTACAGCTGTTCTTATAATGAATAGCTCCTCAGATTCCATAGTTCAGGTTCTTGGTCACTGTGCTGTACTGCTGCAGTAGGGTAAATTATGTTATGACGAGGGAGCAAGCAACTTGAAATTTTTGGTGGCACAACACAGCGATAATTTATATCTTGTTCTTGCCACCAACCCATTGTGGACTTGTTTGGGGCTCTGCTGTTGTAGTCACTCAGGAACCAAGGGTGATGGAAGTTTGTCTCCATATACAGCACCCTGGTGTGCGCTCATTGGTACAGTCATGCTGGCATCTCTAACTTAGCACTTGGGTCAGGGGAGCAGTATAGTGCAATTGGGTGCCTCGTAGCAGAGGAGAACTGTGACATTTAAAAACAACCATGATGATTTTACTGCAAGTACTTTTACTACTAATTCACTGAATTACACTTAGATTTTTTTGTAAGAGTCTTTGCGCAGTGCAAATTGTTATTAGTGTGTCAGTTTAGTGGTTTATGATTGCATTGTCTGTACATCCTGATTAGTAATCTGTTACTGCTGTTTACCAGTAGCAAAGCAATTTAGCTTTCTAAGCTTGTTTCAAAGATTAGTAAAATAACCAAAGGAGCTTTTAATCACTCAGTGTGACAAATTCAACCCTGAGAGTTGGGATGAGCCACCCATAGTTCCATTATCTCAGACATCTTGAATGTCCCTCCACCTCTCACATCCTGGTGCAGACCCTATCCCAGATGTGGTGGATGCCGCAGAGAGCTAGGTGGCAAAGCACTGTAACCTGTGAGCTCACAGAGGGACAGGGACTGCAGCCAGGCAATTTCCAGTAGTGCAAAGTGCTGTGGTGGAGAATGGTAGGTCAGGATGGGGGAGGATCTCTGGATTACACAGAGAAGGCTGTCCTAAGGAGATAACAGATAGTAGAAACAAGACTTAGGTGATAACCACGAACTAGCTAGATATGTGAAGATCTAGAGAAAGAAAATTCTAGGCAGAGTAAATGCACAGTAAATACAGGGATCCTGAGGTGGGAATGAGTTTGGTTCAAGAAAGAGATGGCAAGCCAGGGGGTGGAGCTTGGCCATACTTGGAGCTCCATCTGACTCAGGGACAAGATGACATTGGTGAGAGGTAAGGGCCAGATTTATAGGACTTAGGGCCATGGGAAGGCATTCATATTTATTATATTTACAGTTAGAAGCTCTGGATAGCGACATGATCTGATTTCCATTTTTAGAATATCACTTTTACTGTGCCTTGGAGAGTGGGTTGGGAGGGGGTAAGGACTTGGTAATATGCTTTCTCATTATTGAGATTAACACCATATTTGATGACAGCTTCTTCACTTGGAGAACTTAATGAGCTGCCAGCTTTTGAAAAGAAGGTATATTTTTGTGTTTGAGAACTAGTTGCCGTTCTTTCAAAGATATAAGTATAAACGACTTTCTTTTCTGTGTCCATCTGCTTATTGTTATTGCAGTTAGATTCATTCCTTAACCAAATGCAGTTTAATGCTATTTCAGTAAAGTGAAGCTTGTTGGATTTTTTCCCCCTATTGTTTAGTAGCTTAGAATCTTGATTGTAAGTCTAAAAAAAGAAGAGTTGTCCAAAGAGTTCTGGAATATTTTAATACCCTATGATTCTTGGATGTTCTTTGCTTATAGTAATTGCTATGGGATTCTTCTTAGCCTATTGTAGGAGCAGCCTCTTAACTTTGCATGAAGATAACTACAACATGTTCTTAATATTAAACGTTATTGAGTTTAACGTCCCCATCAGCCACTGCTTTTACTCTTCAGTGTTTTGTTCTGAAAGGTCTGTAACAAGCTAGATGCTTTAATTAAATAGTTAAAGGAGATATAATCATATCCTGTCACTATCTGGGTGAATTGTGTTAAGTGGAATATGAATAAAATATGCTTATTCTTGCATTTTTTAAAAACCAAAAACATAAGTATGTGTTGCCCAGGTGAGGTGGTATATGCAGCCTGTGTAACAGCAGGCAGGGCCAGTTGTGCTGTTCTGTGGGGCTGTCCTAAGCACTGTAGTGGACATTTGTCCAGTGGGATGGAGAGAGGGCCACGGTGAGGGGGTGGAGGAAACTGAGGCTACATGTGCTGGAGCTGAGAGGTGGGGGCTGGGAGAAGGGGTAGGTCATGGAGAAGGTGTGGGGTCAGCTCCATGGGTTTTGTAAGGACCAGAGTAGAATTTGCCTGGGAGATGGCAGCCTCGAGCAGAGGAATGTTTGGAGGGTCTCAAGCAGAGGAATGTTTGAGTCAGGTTGAAAAAATGAAACTTGATTAAAAAACTTGTTTTGTATTGCATCAGTATTTTTGTCTTTTAAACTATTTTCTTGGTTCACTGTAAGTTTCATTTTAACACGATTTCAAGATAAGAACATAGGAATTATTTATTTTTTAGTTAGCAGTAAAACGTACCCACCTTAAGTGCATAGCTTGTTTGACAAACGTCTACATGCATGTCCACTGTCATCAAATTACAGGACATTTCTGTTATCCCCCAAAGATCTTTTTGCCACCCCAGACAACCCCGGATGAGTTTTCTGTGCCTATAGATTGGTTTTTCCTGTTCAAAAGTAGGACCATTCAGTGGCTGCTGTTTCATGTGTGACTTTCATTGATCACTATATTGTTTTTGAGATTGGTTTACTTTCCATGTGTCAGTAGTTCATTTCTTGTACAGGAGCTAGTTTGGGGAGAACATCTGACCTTCTAGTTAAGTAAGTTCATAAACCGAGCTTTAAGGGTTGGTGAACTTGGGTTGCTTTCTTTCATTTTGGTTATCTTCCTCCCCTTTTCTAATCCTGAAAATAAACATATTATAAAATAGTTGAAACCAAAAGCATATGCTAACAATATATATGTTGTGTTTTTTATAATTATAAATACAAAGTTGATTTTTCATATTTTTAATTTTTATTTTTTGCAATACTGGGGATCAAACCCAGTGCCTTATACATGCAGGACAAACATTCTACCACAGAGCTATACCCCCAGCCCTAATTTTCATTTTTTGATATTCTTTTATACTCTTTAATATAACAGAACATATTTCCCACTGACTTTAATATTCTTTTTAAAAAAAAATGTTCTGTTTGGATATCTTTCCTATTCCCATACTCCCTCCCTTCCCTTCATTCCCCATTGTGTAATCCATTGTGTTCCCCCTGGATGCCCCCTTATTGTGTGTTAGCATAGCATATCAGAGAGAACATTTGGCCTTTGGTTTTTTGGGATTGCCTAGCTCTGACTTTTTTCAACTATTTCAAGTAAGACTTTCAAGTAAGCTGCTTCCTATCTGTTACGGATTAAATATCAATTAATAAATTATTAATAAATTAACATCCTGAATATTGATGGCACCTAAATCTCATTTTGAATCATGTATTCTACTAGATAAATTAGCAATTTATAAAATCTGGGACATTGTCTTTCTGCATCAAACTATTAGATTATTTCTGAAAATTTTAGGTAGGATTTCCTTAAATAACTAGGGGGAGCTTTTGGTGAGAAGGATTACCTTTTATGTTGTTCGGATATTAATACTGTGGTAGAGATATTTCAGAATAGCTCAGCTCTGCCTCCCCTTTGTGGTCTTTTGACTCAGTCTCCATAATTAATTTGGACTCAGCCACTCCAGCTCTGTGACCTTGGCAGGTCACCTGACTTCTTGGTCTTAGCTTTCTTGTCTGTTAACTAGAGGTAGATGTGTACTTTTGTTTAACTGTAAAGGAGTCAGTTAACATAAACGAGCTCAGGCCAGTGCCTGGCATATAGGAAACATTGTGTAAGTATTATTATTATTCATTATTATTTTCAGTCAGTAACCACATCCTGATTCTGCTATATAAAATGCTTTCTAACACTCTTAAGTCTTCATCCCACATACTTCTTGTTTGAACTAGTACACAAACCTCCCAGTTGATTGCCTTGCTGACAGTTTCTCTCCCTGGCAAATCATTCCCCACAGGCCTTGAGTTCTGTTGTTACATAACACAAAACAGACTATATAGGAAGCTAGAAAAGGGGCTATCATGGAGGGTTATCAAGAACTTCATGGGATTTGAACTTGACCTAGTAGTATGTAGAGGATATTGACTGGTTGGAAGAATTGAGGGCCAGGAGGACCAGTGGCTGGATTGTTAGTGAAAAAGCCTGACTAGTGACAGACTCCACCAGGAAGGAAGAGGACCAGGTCTAGGGGCAGTTAGGGGCCTGGGAGGAATCTTGAGAGAAAAATGGGGATTTTTCTGTGATTTCTCCCAGTAGAATTTTTTTCCTTAAATAAAGCCATGAGTAGACCAGATGAACCCCACCTGACTTGGAGGGCTGTAGCCCCATGGTTTGATTGGATGAAAATGATTTAAGAAATTATAATACAGTCATCAGCAGTGGACCCTTAGGAGGCGGCATATAACCTCTACCTGCCCCAGCCCATTCCCACTCTGACTCCATTCCTGTCCAGCCTTCCTGCCAGCCTGAGGGCTGCAGGTGGCAGGAAGCTTGTCCTGTCACTTATTTTTTTGTGGTACTGGAGGTTGAGCCCTGGGCCTAGTGTGTGCTGGGCAAGCACGGCACTCTGAGCTGACCCCCAGCCCTGCTGCTCACCTGCAGTATGGCTGCTGTTAGTGGGATGCCTGCAGGTTCCTACAGCAGCTTGGGGGCCCAGCGCGTGTGAGTCCTGCCTGTTTTGGTTGCTGAAGGCCTAGGGGAGCACTTGCCAGCCACATGGGGGACAAGTGGGGTTGACTGTGCCATTTCAGGTTTGAAGAGTGGTGGTGGCAGTGGGATTGGAGAAGGGCACAGGTACAGAGATTTCAAAGGCCCTGCTGCCTCCCCCTGCTGGGGTCTTCTCCCCAGCTCTGGTCTTCTCCCCGACTGCCTCTCCTCTGATTTGGGGCACTAGCGCCTCTTCACTGCTCTTCTTTCTCTTCCACTTGGGAACACGGTTTCCCGAGGCTCCCTTCTTACCTTTTCCCTCCTCCTCTGTTTACCATGAAGGCCCTCCTGCGGCCCCGGGGAGCCCATCTCCAGTTGAGTCTGTGGCACTGTTCAGCCACCCCGGTGTCCCAGACTGCTTTGCAGTTTTGACTGCTGGACTTTTGTTCCTTCACTGCAGCCACTGCTCTGTGCATGGATGCTGGGCCAGGGCCAGGCACAGCTGCGGTGAAACTGCGCTAGCTCAGTCTGTCTAAGCCTGTCCTTCCTGAGAGTCCAAGTCAGGGCTTAGGAAAGGCAAACTGCAGCGAGTTGAGGAAGTGTTGTAAGGACCTCAGGGGAAGTCCCCCAGGGTAGGATGGTGGGCACCTGCTTCTCAGAGGCCAAAGTGTCTTCTGGGTAGAGCTGAGGCGTGCAATACCGATGCCAAGTGGCCCCTTTAGGTTCTGTGCTGCCTTGCTGGCGCCTTAGCCCCATGCCCCTGGGCTTGATTGCAGAGGGCAGCAACTCTCTTCTGTGTTTCTTTTGTTTCCCTGGAGCTCAGTCTGGGGCACTGAGCATAGACTATTGCACTGGATACTCTGAGACCATTGTGCTTTGCTGGGAGACCCCAGCGGGGCCCTTAGCAGCCTGCAGTGAGGTCTTTCTCAGTCAACTTGGCTTTCCCCAGGTGGCCTCATGTAGCTGAAGTGCAGCATCAGAACTGCAAAGGTGATTTGGTGCAGTATATTCAACTGTAGGCCTTATTTACAAATCTGATACATTTAAAATACAAAATTAAGCAATCAGACATTCTATCATCTGGTGAGTGATGGTGCCATCATACATTTTAGCTTCCAGAAAACTCTCTTCTACACCTGAGAGTGGACAAGGCAGGTGACATCTTGGTGGTGTGATAACAATACTTCTGACCTTGTGAACCCCCAAGAGGGTCTTCTGAAGCATCCCTGGATGATGTGGAAGAGACTCCACTGGGTTGGTCATAAAATGTGGACTCTAGACTTTAACTAGCTGGATTTTATGGGGCTGCTCTGGGCCTGCATTCTGAGTCCAGACCCCGAGTCCTGACTGCCTGTGTTGGAATAACCCAGTGCTGCCACTTGCTTGTTGTGGCAGTGGACAAGTTTCAGTTTCCTCGGTAGAGTGGGAATCATAAAAGTGTCTGTAGCACATGGTGATGTGAAGGCCAGAGAGGCGATGCAGAGTGCTCCGAGCATGTCTGGGTTCCTCTAAGCACCATCGCTGTGCGGATGATGCTTAACTGAAGAGACACTTCCCTGCCCAGAGGAAGCAGTGAAGGGTTCATTCCTCAGCTCCCCACCTGTCCAGCAAGGGAAGGTTGTCCTGGGAATGGTGTCATGGAAAGTGTCGAAGGACCTGTCACATGCTCCCAGCAAGGTGGCATCTGGAGAACTGAAAAGCTTTCTTGAGGTTTCTTAAATGGTGGGAACAGAGAGGGTCCCCTAGGTGGCACGTTTCATGACAGCTTAACCTTTGTGTCTCCACTGTCCAGCAGAGCCAGCTGGAAGCAGGCACCCAGGAAATATTTGTTAATGACTGAATGAGGGACTGAATGAAGGAGAATGGTTTGTGGCCATTAGTTGGGGAAAGGGGGGGATATTGGCTTTTCTTTGAGTTTAAGGTAGTTGGAAGTTGAAAATATGTATTAATGAGGTTAATTAATGGTTAACAACTAAGTAGCTTATTACATTAACTTAAATTGGACACATTAGGTTGGATGCTTACTGTTCCCTGTCAGTATCGATGTGTTTGGAGACGGTACTCATTAGGCATGAAAGAGTGAGGCCTCCTTGAGGTCTTTGTCACAGGGGAGTAGAGAAGTCCTTCAACTTACACCTCTGTCCCAGTTGTCAGTGATTTAAGGGTCTCTAAACCAGGAATGTGCCTGTATTAGGGCAGCAAGTCAGGGTGCCAGGAGGCTGGGTCACCACAGAGAGGTCCTGGGAGGCTCTGGAGGGAGCTCGGTGCCCCTTGCTGATCCTGGCCTTCTGTTCTCTGATGGTACACTCCTCCCGCTCACTCGCAAATAGCCAGTGGCCTGCAGCCCTGCTCTGCCTACCTCCCCTCTAAGTGCTTCTCTCACTTCCTTTGCCCTGGATGCTTTGGGTTTTTGTGGGACTGCTCGCAGAACACACCAGGCTCCTTCCTAACTTAGGATCTGGTCCCTGCTGTTGAGTATCCTTCCATGTCACCATACAAGTCCCTTTTCATTTTCATTTCTAGAGTCCTGAGCATTCTGTCTGAGTGGCACCCCCATCCCTGCTCCAACACTGAGTCCCCTTTTCATGCTCGATTTTTCTTTTGATCAGGCATTGTGTGTGTGTGTGTGTGTGTGTGTGTGATTGTGTGTGTGTGTGTTTGAGTTTATCTGTCTTCCTCCCCAGTAACACATTGTTGGTCCAATTGTGATGCCCAGAACATCGGCCCCAGCAGGAATTCAGAAATCTATTAATATGTTGAGTAGGTATTGCAGTGTCTTTTACATAAGATCAATCTGGGAATAATTCCAGGATCAAATTATGACTCTTTAGTGCAAGAGTTAAGCATTGGGAACCCAGTGCTGAGCAAGTCAGACACCATCTGTCTTCACGGCAGTCTCCCAGGGGAGGCACTCATTAAACACATAATTATACAAATAATTATTAAAATATGTAATAAGAACTATGAAAGAAAAGTAAGGAAAGCTAGAAGGTGTTTCTTTATAGGCTGGTCATCCCACAACTTCCCCTCTTCTACTTCTCAAGTCATTACTTTTTCTAAGAATGTTCCAGGGAGTTTGCAGTCAGACCCACTGCTGTGGAGAGTCCAGCAGCTGGGGAGGTGGGAGGAGAGGCCCACGGCCACTGTGTCTGGAGTGGGTTGCTGTGAACTTAGGTTCCTTGTTATAGTTGAGTCCTATTATTGTATGAGCCCATGTGAAAAATCATGGGTTGACCTAAACAGGTAAGCAAAGCCATAGGAATTTTCCTTTTTCTTGTTTTTGCCTGACAACTTTGCTGAGGTTCTTTATATTCATAGGTGATTCAGAAGTTTTAGTCTCTGTGGTCTCTGTCTTGTTCTTGAGTTTCATGTCTCCTGTGGGCATGGCCATGTCTTCTGTAGGAAGTCTTCTGTTGAGTTTTTCCATGCAAGTCTGGAAGTTTTAGGACAGAAATTATCAGATTATATTCCAGAGATTTAAATGCAGATCCCACAGTGGTTGTGAACTTGGGCTCCAGAGTTAGACAAGGGTTCAGATTCCGGCCTTGCTTGAGCAACTTAGTCCCTTTCCCTGAGTCCCACTTTCCTATTCTAGTGTGTGTCAGGGGCAGGACAGGAAGGCACTGGTAGCACCTGTCCCTTGGACTGTTTGGGGTAAACTCCATCAAGCGTGGAAGACTGTTAGCACAGGACCTTGCACCAAGGGAGTCTGCAGAATGTCTTGTGGAGCTGTTACTCCTGTTACTGTGGCAGTGCCTGAAAGAGGGCTAGCAGACGCTGTCCTTTCAGGGAAGTGCTCCTGGGGATGGCAGATGGTGCCAGGTCTTTGACCAGGATCACAGCCCAGAAAGGGGAAGAAAATTCCCTCTGTACTAAATGGTCAGTGCCTCTACGACTCTGGCTCGTATTTGTTAATATCACTTAATTTTTCAATGTTATTATCATTATGTATCCTTGGATATAATTACCAACTTAACACCTTTTTCCCCCTTTGGAAAAACTTTATCCACATAAAAAAACCCAGCTTACAGAATAAAAATGTAAAAACAGGGATATTATATTTAGAAGTGAGAAATGTCAGTCCTAATTTTATTCACAGTTTAGGTAATCTGAAGCCATGAGGCCATTTTCTGGGACAATTTGATTTTCCCAGGGTCTGGAAGGCCTGTGTAGGGTTTTGACAAGACAAAGGTAGAGGGCTGGGGATATGGCTCAGGGGTAGAGCGCTCGCCTCACATGTGAGAAGCACTGGGTCGATCCTCAGCACCACATAAAAATAAATTAATTTAATAAAGGTATCGTGTTCATCTACAATTAAAAAAATATTAAAAAAAAAGACAAAGGTGGAACTCAGGCAGAGCCGAGCATTTGTGCACTGGTGTCTTGACCCTGCTCAAGAGGTGACCCTGGTCTGTGCACCCCTGCAGACTTTCTGGCTGTCTACACAGGCCAGGGAGCAGACCGTCAATATGACTGGGAGATTTATTTCTCGAAGCAGCTATTGATGTTTAAAAAAAGGTTGAGATATTGGAAATCTGCAAATTTGGATGATATTATTTTCTTGGCACATGAACATTCTTAAAAACTATAAAAGCTTCATTGTTGTTGGGAAAAATTAATCTTTTTAGCTCGGAACTTTTTTTTTTTTGCCTACATCGGCTCCTTTGAAAATCATTGAAACATTTCTTTGCAGTGAAATAAAATACTCATACTACAAAATTCATCATTCTTAGAAGGGGTGTGATAAACAAATCAGTTCTTTAGGGTTTATGTGGTACCAGTTACTAGACACTTGGTTTTCCATCAATTTAAAAATTATTTTTAATGTAATAGTCATGCTCTACCAGTTGGCGCAGATCCTTCCATACATGTCTTAAATTATGATGAATTCTTCCAAACTTTGACAAATAGTTGTATAAAATTCTCTATTTCCTAGTACCTTGGGATGTTGGGATGGCTTTACTGTTTAGCGGTTGGCATACAGTGGTCAGCTCCTGTTTCCTGGAAAGTCAGAGCTCCAGTGTGGACTGCAGGAAGAGTGCAGTGCTCCTGGGGAGAATATGTGAGTTGTGGTCAAGTTGGGTGTGGTCGCTACAGGGATGCATGAGTGAGGCACTGGCAGATTAGTCAGGACAGGCTTTATGGTATGTGTAGCTTTTACAGTTATTCTTTTAAGTGGGGAGGGTTGATTTTTATTTTCAAAATGTGCTTATAGCTACTGGTAACTTTTGATTTTAAATTAAGCTTAAGATGTATTTTTCTGTAGGATTCTGTTGCACTTTAAAAAGGAGTATGGTGCTGGAGATTCATGTATTTTGAAAATGGCTGCAGTGGCAGAACCAAAATAGATCAACACAGATGTGCTTGAAGGTTGAGTGGTTTCCTTTGGGCACTAACAAATAGGCATCAGAGTAACTTTCCAAATGCTTAGCATCATTGTTTCGGATTTGCCCACTTCAGATTTCAGTTGTATTTTTGCATATTTACTTATTGGACCAGATAGAAAAACAAAATACAACAAAACACTACTTGTACTTTCTTCCTTTTGCTCTGATCCTTCTCCGTCTTGACTTGCAGAACGCTCCTGAGCCTCTGGCAGCTGCTGAGACCCTGGCTGAGGTACCTGAACATGTGCTGCGAGGACTTCCGGAGGAAGTGAGGCTGTTCCCATCAGCTGTTGACAAGACCCGGATCGGTAAGTATTGCATTCAGAGAGATGGGCAGCAGAGCAGGCAGAGTCCTGTGGGAGCAAGTGAGGTGGCAGGCAGCACACCCAAGGGCAGTGGATTTGCCCTGACTTAAGAGACATAGATTATTAAAAACAAAACTAGGCACACACCCACACCCCATCCTTGCTGACTCTTCCAGGCATCCCCTGCATCTCTTGGGCTTCTTCCAACAGGATGTGGTGTTCTCTTCTCTCTGTCTTCAATGTGGCTTTTGTATGATCGTGTTATTTTGCTTATTTCATTATTCTGTGGTTGTCTTTACGTCTGTCCTGGTCCTTGATTGTGAGTACCTTCATTTCTTACTTGCCTTTTTGTCTCCAGTACCAGCATTTTATGGACTCTCAGTAGATCTTTGAATGAATGACATGACCCCGGTGTGTCCGAATCTTCTGGTATGGTTTCTCATTGAATACAAGCCAAGCTTGTGTGTATTGGGTTATTTTTATTTATAGAAGGCTAAGGAGGTAAATTTTAAAAATCCAACCAAAATGTCTTGGACTATATCATGTTTATATCCCATTTCTTTATTTTTTAAGATGTACTTCTGATATTATAGTTTATATACATATGTAGTGAGTACATTTTTAATAAATGTTTTCCTAATTCTCATTGAAAATTTATTTGCTGAACAGTTAAGAGTGTTAATTTGGGGCTGGGTTGTGGCTCTGTGTTAAAGCACTTGCCCAGCATGTGTGAGGCACTGGGTTCAATCCTTAGCACTACATAAAAATAAACAAAATAAAATAAAGTTGTCTGTCCATTTACAACTACAAACAAAAAAAGCGTTAATTTTGTATAAGTGAAAGGAATTAATTTTATAGCTCAGCATATTGTTTGCTAACTGCATGTCATCAAATGCAGTTCATAGCCGACCTACAGAAAAGTGGAATTCATATGTCCTCTCAGGACAGGACTGGCCCACCCTCTACTCCATTCTGTACATAAGGACACTGAGGTTAGAAAATGAAGGAGCCTGTACAGAGTGGCCCTGAGTGCCAAGTTTCTTGACTCCCAGGCTGGGCTCCTGCTGATTCACCAACTTGCTTTTTTCATTGCATCCATTTGCTTATGATCTGTACACAGAAGATAGAAACAATCCTAGGCATACCTGGATGAGCATGCATTTTGATTGTTTGAAACTCTAAAAAACAAGTTGTCTCAGGAGCTACATTTTCAGGAAGTGTAGCTAGAGAGAAGAGGTTTTCCACTGTAAACAAATGAATGTCAAATGAATATAAAAAATATTTGCTTATAAAATTATATTTCTAATTCTTTATAAAAACAAGTCATATTTAGTGGAGAAAATTTGAAATCCGTAAAAATGTAAAATGAAGAGTTTTTTTATTTACTTGCATTTTGATACTAGGGTTTGAACGTGGGAACATTTTACCATTGAGCCACATCCCCAGTCCTTTTTATTTTTTATTTTGAGATAGGGTCTCACCAAGTTTCTGAGGTTGGAACTTGTGATCCTTCTGCCTCAGCTTCCTGAGTTGCAGGGACTACCAGTGTGCACTGCCATGACTGGCATGAAAAGTTTAAATTGTTTTAGTTTTATTCCATTCTAATATCTTTTCTCTTCAGTTGTTATTGTTTTTGAAGTGTTTGTGATTGTACTATATGAGCAATCTTACGTGGAAAAATTAAATATAAAACCTTTTCTGGTTATAACACAATACAGGTTCTTTAAACCTATTTAGAAAATATTGAAAAGTATAAAGAAGAAAAATAAAAATCCCTGTTGAGGATTTGATGTAATTTGATTTATCTCAGTTGATTTAACATTATCTTACTTTTAGGGAATCTAGCTTTTTAACTATTTCGTGAAATTGAATTGACTTCATTCAATGCTTTCAATCTTTAAAATAATCACAATACATTTAAAAATATTGGTTTTATTTTCTAGGTGTCTGGGCCACTAAACCAATTTTAAAAGGCAAAAAGTTTGGGCCATTTGTTGGTGATAAGAAAAAAAGATCTCAGGTTAAGAATAATGTATAAATGTGGGAGGTAAGAAAGAATTCTGGTTCTTTGTTTATCAGAGTTCTGTACATTTTAAAGCCATCATGATCCTGTTCTCTCAGGTTTTCTCATTTTGAACTTAAAACAATCATTTTAATATGTTCTTTAAAATCAAGAATATTTTTATTAAAGAGAAAATGTGTTTCCTGGGTACAGACTTCTACTGATAATGTATTTTTGTATTTGAACCTGCTTGACTGTCCTCAACAATAAACGTCAAATTTGTTTTTTTTTATTTTGACTGTCCAGGTGTTTTACTTTGCAACTAAGACCTCAACTTCCTGTGTGGTGGTTTGTCACTTTACAGGTGTCACTAGATATATACCATAAAAGACTCTCCAAGTGGCTGCAAAGAAAACACTGGTTACTCTATATTTTAGAAAGTAATTTTTGTATCCTTGGAATACTTAGAATTGGTTATATTTAGCACATGGCAAACTGAAAAAGCATTTAATTTTTCGGAAGATTTTCATTAATTAATTTTGTGATCTCACAACAGTTCTGGAAAATGGAACAGGGCAAGAGCAGGCCCCTTTTAAAGGAGAACTAGCCAGGAAACAGGCCCAGGCTTGAGGAATACAGATGCAGAGTCAGGAGCCATCTGTCCTGCCTTAAAGTGGGGCATTTAAATTGTTGTCTTTCATTGACTGGGCTCAGATCCTGCTTCTGATTTCATGACTTTGAGCAGGGTACCTGACCTCAGCAGTGAAATCCTCAATTTAAACAATGGGTATACTAAAAGAAATCACTTTAGGATAGTTGAGAAGACAAAAATTTGTCAGTGTCATTCTGTAGGTATTCTGTGTGAATTCTGCATTTATGTTGATTGTAGTTCAGACCAGTGCCCTGTTCCAGCTCCTCAGGTATTGGAGGGTTGTGGTGTGACTCCTTTAAAAGCAAGTTAAGTTTTTTGAATAAGCATTCCTATTAGGTTGTCTTAAATTGAATCACATCTGCTTCTCACATATTAAGATCTGAAAGCCTGAAAGCAAAACATGGCTAGGAAATATTGGGCACTTCCTCCAGAAGTTCTGGGCACTGGGAGGCTTAATGTGTGGCTGTTTTTTTCTAAGGCCATAGCAGTGTTCTTAACTTGGTCTGATGTTTGTTCATCATTTTGGGTTTGTTTCTTGTGAATTTTTTGTAATGCACCTCCTGAGAACTAACCCAGGGGCTTTAAGATAATTTGAGAGTCCTTGTGTTTTATCATTCAACTATTTCTGTGGTGAGGGAATTTTGCAATTGTAGGAAAACTGCCCAGGCAAAAAAGTCTTAATTGCTGAAGAGTGCCTGTCTCTCTCTCTCTTTTTTTTTTTTTTACATTTTTTTTATTGGTTGTTCAAAACATTACAAAGCTCATGATATATCATCTTTCATACATTTGACTCAATTGGGTTATGAAGAGTGCCTGTCTCTTTAAAAATGTCATTACCAGTGCTCCAAAATAAACTGTACTTTTAAATTTTAAAAGTTTATCAAGGGAAACTAACAAACATGCTCTACCAGGTTAAACACTAATCTCAGTGATGTTAATGTCAAGGTACCAGCAAATGCTTGCTCTAGTTCTATGTATGTAATGCCAAGTTTGAACAAATGCCATTCATATTAAGCTTAAGTTAAGGGCACCTATTTTTCCCAGTGTAACAATTTGTATTGTTAGGCATAATGTGTAAATGATTACTCCTGCCTTATGTGAATTTTGAGTTTGATTTGCACTGAAATTCATACATAGTATTGACTTGACAGTAGATTGTTGAAAAATTGTGATTTGGAACCATGAGATATTAGGGACTCACTTTGCACTATGAACTTGTTACTACTACGCTGTTAATTTAAGATACTTGTACTTACATACTAGTCATAGTTTGTAAATTCTTAAAATGGTGACAGTTCTCTTCAGTCAGGCTTACGGATTTGGTTGTTAAGGCTGGCTTTCTTTTTCAGCAATTGAAATTGTAGGATCTCATTCACTTAGTTCCCACCATAGGGTGTATGTTTGATATAATGGACTTTAGGCCTCTTGTTTTTTTAAACTCTTTTAAAAATAAAGGTGTAGGGGTTGGGGTTATATGTAGCTCAGTTGTAGAGTGCTTGCCTAGTACGTGTGAGGCCCTGGGTTCGATCCTCAGCATCATATTAAGATAAATAAATAACATAAAGGTATTGTGTCCATCTATAACTACAAAAAATATTAAAGATATTTTTTTAAAAAATAAGGTGTATGTATATATACGCCTGCACGTGATATACAAGTATGCATGTGATGAACTATAGGAAATATAGGTTATAATGTATTGAAAAGATAAAAATGTAGTATTTTCCCATTTATTTATTCCAATTCTGGTCTTGTTCTCAGACTTGCATCAGAATGTCTCTAATGTAACAAGTGCTGATCATCAGACTCTTATCTTGGTATGTGTTCTTCCATCAAGGCCCTTAAACTGGCTTAGAACTCTTATTTTAAAGCTTATCTAAGACAAAGTGTTAAATTGCTTTTCTGGAGCCCTTGGTAATCTAACCTGCACTATGTCCTCTAAGCTTTTACTGAAAATATTCTACTGAGTCAGAAATAACAGGAGAAAAGCTGTAGAGTATGCTCAGGGTGAATGCACAAAATAGGTGCTCAGAAGAGGAGAGTGCATTCTTCACTGTTTCTGGTGGGTAACGTTAGTGAACTGGCAGGCGGGGCTGTGTGCAGTACTCCTCCCAGCTACCCCAAGTGTTGAGCAATCTGCAGTGTTTTGAAACCACTTCTGATAAAAGCCTTCCCACTTGACTTCTGTGGTACTCAAATTACTTCTAGCGAGCAGAACTTTTGAATTGCTTGAATGAGAATTCTTTTAATATGTCTGTTTGTTAAAGAGACTTAATTTTTTACAGCAGTTTTAGTTTCACAGAAAAATTGACCTGAAAATACATAAATGTTTCTATCCTGTTCTGTTTCATGTTGCCATAATAAAATAACACAGACTGGGCAATTTATAGATGCTTTTTATTGGCTCACAGTTCTGGGGGCCAGGAGGTCTAAGATCTAGGAACTACATGCTGAAGGGCTTCTTGCTGCCTCAACGTGGCCAAAGGCATTGCAGGGCATTGAGCTCGCATCATCCCATCAGGCTCTTCCTCTCAACACTGTTGCATTGGGGATTGAGTTTCCAACACATGCTTTTGGGAGATGCTCTCAAACCTTAATCCCCACCCCCACATTCTACACAAGCACAGCCTTCCCCACCATGAGTACCTCACACCAGACTGGGCCACTCATGATAGTTATTGAATCTGCCTTGGCACATGTTTATCACCCAAAGTTCTTAGTTTATGTTAGGTCTCACTCTTGGTGATGTACATTCTAATAAGTCTTTTTTTTTAACTTTATACATTCTCATTGCAAAATCAATTAAACAGTACAGAAAAATAAACAAGAAGGTAAAAATTATTCCATCTCCTGGCACGCAGGTATAACCACTGTGAATGTCTTGGTGAACGTTCTTTTAACTCTGCTTTTCTGTCTGCTTTTTAAATGTCTCTCATATGGTGGGTGTATCATTACACCTGGCTCTTTTTTTAATATTTATTTTTTAGTTATCAGCGGACACAACATCTTTGTTTATATGTGGTGCTGAGGATCAAACCCGGGCCGCACACTTGCCAGGCGAGCGCGCTACTGCTTGAGCCACATCCCTAGCCCCCTGGCTCTTTTTAATAGTTTTTAAAAACCTTTCTTATGGATGAAATCTGATAATTCACTCTTTCTGTTTGTTTTATTCATTCAGGCAAAATTTGAGTCAGGAGGATGAAGGGAAATAGTAGAATTGCATGTCAATTAAACTTGATAGAGAAATGACTCTGAGATGAGAAGACTTTAATTTTTTAATGAAGTGAAAGCACTTTTTATTAGTCAGAACCATTACGATTAATTAAATATTAGCAAGAGTGTGGCATAAACCTTGCTATCTCAATTCTTTTAATTTCAAGTCACTTTTAAGTTAAAATTGCAGGGAAGAAGAAAGAGTGGAGAGAAGTCAGCTAGCTGATTCTGCAGAACCTTTTTTCAGAAAGGGTCAATGAGCCCTTACAGCTGCTTTCCAGCCTCTGAACCTGTGTCAAAGCAGCCTCCTAGGAAAGGTCTGGATCTTTGGGGGAGTCCAACCTGCCCCCTGTTTTTTAAGCCCTGGAGTTACTAAGGGTTTTTACATTTTTTAATGGTAGGAAAAATTCAAATGTTTTGTGACATAGGAACATTTTGTGAAATTCAAATTTTAGTTCATGAGTAAAGTTTTATTGGAACATAGCTCTGTTCATTTGTTTACATGTTATCTGTGGCTGCTTTTGTCCCATAATGGCAGAGTTAAGCAGTGGCAACAGAAACTGTGTCTGGCCTGCTAAGCAGAAAATATTTTTTGCATAATCCTTGATGGAAAAAGTATGCTTAACCCGGCTGGTGTGTGAGGAAGAGGAGGGTAGGAGTGAGCGAGTGAGCTAGCGTGGAAGTGCCTGGTGTTAAACGTTCAGTGAGTGGTGCTGGGAAGTGGGATGGCTGCAGAGCTGGTTGTCATGGAAACAATTGAGCCAATCACATTCTTCTCTCAGGAAATCCAGGACAGATGAGGACATTGAAGTACAGAGGATTAATTGATATTTCTGAGCAAGTTAGCTGTGCTCAGATTGTCAGCCTGGTCTAGGACAAAAAGGAATTTCTCTTTGGGATCCTATTATTTACCTATTTAGTGCCTATCTGTTAAGCTTTTACCAAATACCAGGCCCTGTCCTAAGTTCTGGAACATAAGGCTTGGTGTATAACTTTTGTCATGTTATGAACTGCTGGTGATACCTGATATCTGATGACATGTTCATGGAATGAAGGACTACTAGAAATAACCTAAATTTTACCACAAATCAGAAATTCTTGACCTCCTGGGCTGCTGGATGTCTGTAAGCTGGTAGCCCTGGAGTCACATCAGGAGCCCCCTTTGATTGCCTGTGCAGTTCTCTTCCTGTTGGCAAAGAGCATCCCGCAGATATGGCAGCACATCATGGTGAGCACACATGTAGGAACAAAACAGTCACATCTCAGACCTCAAACCAGAGCAGAGTGGGAGGGGACCGCAGGGCCCCACATTTTCTTTTGAGGGCATGGCACTAATAATACTAAGGACCTCACACTAAGTCCCACCTTATCTTACAGGTTCACCGCCTCTCAGTCCCACTAACCAGGGGACCAAGCCTTCACACATGGACCTTTGGGGAGACACTCTAACCATAGCACTCCCTGAAAGTCTCCCCAGAAAGTATGCACATGCACATGCACATGTACACAGAGGAGCTTGCGTGTTATTTCTAGGGTTCTATGGAATTCATAAACATCCTTGGCCCACAGGCCCACAGAGTTTCTGACTTAAGAGTTTCAAGAATAAATTATTTTGTTTATCCAGAAGATGTTGATTGGGGGCCTGCTATGAACCAGTTAGCAGTTATTGATCATCTTTTGTGTTGATATTTTTCAGAACATTTGTGTGGTTGTAGTCCAAAACTTACTGAGAGTCATTTCAAAAGAGAGGTCCAGTCAGTGTGGCTTGCTCCATAGAGATGGATGTTAGACTGTGCGTTAAGGGTCTGAAAGGCTAAGCTATTTACTTTTTAAGTGTGTATTTTCGATTCCACCTATGTGAGTAACAGGCTTATGGTAAAATGTGCAATGACTGACTGGATTCTCTTACTTCTTTTATTCCAGAATGTTTAGAACATTTCAGAAAATAGTGATACATTTGAGTAGTTCTTTAAAAGTCCCTGCCCTCTGAAAGCAATCTAAAGAGTGAAGTAGTTGATACCGAAGGTCCATTTTTGTATTCCCCAGAAAGTTACTTCTGTGGGGTGAAAGTTTTGTAATCCATAATAAGACCTGCAAATATCCAGCTCTATTATTGAAAAATGACTGGAATTTGAACATATTAAGGAAGTATGGTATTTTCTAGGTAGCAGTTTTAATAAATTCTCTTTATATAAGATATAACTTTTATTAAATGTTTTCACACCAAATTTAGGTTACCCTTTTCTTTTTCTTTATTCTCGTTGATTTGCTTGACTGCAGATTGGAATATGTTTATGAAATTAGTAGTTTAAGACGATTCTGGCTCAGTTTAAAAATATTAGTTGAACCCAAACATTGAAGAAAAACATTTGATCATAGAGAATAAAAATTCTTTTTTTTTTTTGTAGTTGCAGTACAAGTGGGAAACAGAACTAGTCAAGCAAACTAGATCCTCAAGGAGATGAAATATGAAAAGGAGCCTTAGGCAGTGTGGGCACACCACGGCCACTGAAATGGGGATCTGGCTTCCAGGAGATTCTCTGTCTCTTGGCTGATGTGTTGGCAAACCAGTTTTCCTGTGCTGCAAGGGGTCCAGAGAAGAGTGGAGGGAGAAGGCTTTGCTACTGCGGACTCTGACTCTGGGGAGCTGGTTCCCATGAAAATAGACTCTTTCACCAAGAGAGCTGATACAATATAAGATTTATTTGTTGCCTTAAATTCTGGGAGTGATTTCTGTCACAGTTAGTTGGTTCCTTGCAGGTAAACAGTTGAGGATGTGAATGATGGTATGTTTGCATAAATGAATGAGAATTTTTAAAATTTACAAGGTGAATTAATGCACTTAAAAAGTAACAAATGATAAAGTTTGCTGCACATCTTCTCTAAATGATATAAAGAAATGAATTTGAATGTGTATTTAAATTGGTATGTGCACTAAAGTTTGAGTTTAGATTATTTTATGATAATTTCAAAATGACAGGATTAAATTCAATGGAAATTGGGTGGTATCAGACTGACACTCCACAAAGTTGGTGCCTGCTTCCTGATTAGTGATGGAAGCAGAAAGGAGGTAGGCCTAGATAACATAGGAGGTAAGAGACTCAAGGGGGTCTGTAAGGAGGGAAGACAGGAAGTAAATTGAGAGCGCCCCTCAAGACAAAAGGGAACCTTTCTCTCCATTCCCTTATTTATATACTGTTTTATTTTAGTGTAGGATATAGGAAAAAAATGAGGGGGCCAGGTTTGAACACTGGCTCTGATTTTTATTGACTTGATTACTATAGTGGCCTATCCATTGTCAGTTTCCCTCATTTAGGAAAGGGACTTAGTATTTCATAGATTATCTTTAGATTCTTATGAAGGTTAAACAAATAACTCATAACGCCCCTAGTCTGGTGCTTGGTAGAGTGGCATTGATACTACATAAACAGAACTTTATTTTGTGAAAAGGGATTGTTTTGTGGATTCAGTCAGAAAAAAAAATCGTTAATTGTATGTAATAACATTTCTCTTAGGATCCAGTAAGCTGAGTATTTCCTGGTTATTGTAAAGATCTGGAAGTAGACTTCTTACATGAAGCCTATCTTGTTTCATTTGTGGGTTTAAGTGAGGGTAGAAGTTCGTCCTGTTTTTGCCTGTCTTGTCTGAAAGGAGGAAATTGGAGTTGGTTTTCCAGCCTAATGGCGGATGGCACTTTTGAAGTCTAGTGATCTGTAGTCACGTGAGGCAAAATTTGATCACATTTTGGAGGTAGGTTCTGTTTGTCATTCATTAAAATTAATTTGATTGGAAACCAGGCTTTGACCTACTAAGATGGGAATTGTATAAGAGCACATTCTCATCCCAGTTCCTAGGTATAAGATTAAGCTCAGGCGGGCTGGGGTTGTGGCTCAGAGGTAGAGCGCTCGCCTAGCATGCATGAGGTACTTGGTTTCATCCTCAGCACCACATAAAAATAAAATATTGTGTCCACCTGTAACTAAAAAATAAATATTAAAAAAAGATTAAGCTCAGTAAAATGAGAAAGCTATGCGCTGCTGCTTTTTAAAATCTGTGTGATGATGATGATGAAGAGGATTTTGACTTAGGCCTTGGTTACCTTCATTCAGACTTAGGCTTTTGTTCAGAAGAGCATGTGCTCCTCCCGGTCCATCTCCCTCTTTTGCCATGCAGATTCTACTAAGTCAATGGTGGAAAGGTATAGACAATTCTTATTAAACAAGAAAAAAGTAAAAATTATGACTCATTTATCTTTTTAGAGAAAACCACTATTGTGTTTTCATTCATTAAGTTTTAAGAATTTTTTCTTATATAGTTATATGTTTAAGACAAAATGATATCATGTAATTGATTCTTTCTATAATAGCTTGATTCAATCATCAATGTATTATGTATCTTGGTAAATAGATTTCTACAATATCCTGTTATCTTTATTCTTTATTTTCTTTTAGTTACAGAAATTATGTATCACATTAAAAAATTCTTGGGTATAGCAGTGTCTCACAGGAAATAATCCGATTAATCACTTACATAACTTTTAAGTGTCTTCTTAGTACTCTTTTGTATTGACGGATTATAGTTTTCTGAGCTGATTCCATATGGTTTTGTAGTAAACCACACTGCTGGGAACAGCCTTGTACATAAGTGTTGGTACAGTTGCTCAACTGTCTGATTAAAATAAATTCCTCTAAGCTTGCATGCTGGTTGGAATGTGTATATATTGAAAGATTTTTTTTGTTAAGTGCTGCTAAAATTCCACCCAAAACAATTATACCAGTTTGTTCTCTGATTGTAAGCACTTGGGAGAATGTGTTCATACAACCCTTCCAATATGTTTTTTTTTTCCCTTAAAAATAATTTTTGACAATTTAATAAATGAAAACTTTTAATTTGAAATTATTTTTGATCATTAAGTTTCTTTTTTGAGGTTTTTAGGCTATGTGTATTCCTTTGTGAATTCCTTGTTTTCCTATTTTTAAAAAATTGAAGTGTCCATCTTTTTCTATAAAATTAAGTATTTTCTTTTTGCACACCAATGTGACTTAGAAGATGCCTTAGTCCCCTTTGAAGCACAGGGAGTTATGTACAAAGAAAGAATTCACTCAACTGGAACAGCTTGCTTTTCACAAAGGTCTGTGCTGACCTGAGAGCTAGGAAGTTCCAGCAGAGCCGCATTGTGTGGGCAGGTGGATGTGGCTGCCTTCCTCCACACTGTGGGATTGCTGGCAGCCATGCCTGTCTCTGCAGTCCCATTGATCTATCTTGGTTGCTGTGCCAGTATGCAGGTGGGGATCCAGTGAGGCCCTGACATGCACTGGGATACATCAAAACAAGACTTTGTCTCTGCGCCTGGGGCATTTTCTCTCCGGTCCAGGGGAATAATGCCTTGTGAGTTAGTGAACAATAACTAAGATGGATTGGTAATACTCAAGCACCACGCACCCCATTTTCCTTATTTTACTGTGCCCGCAGACATTATGAACACGTGTGTCTCTGAAACATTTTAAATGAAAGCAGCTTTTGCTGTTTTGGTGTGTTAAGTTTGAATTTTGCATTGTGATGCAGTTTCTTGCCACATAGGCTACTCTGTTTCAAAGGGGAGGAATGTGGAGAGGGAGTATGACAGTGAGGTGCAAGGGAGCCTGATGCCACATGGTTACCTCTTGAGAGTGGTGCAGGTGGTTGCTTTCTGAGCAGTCAAGTTTTGAATCAGCTCACAGCTGGATGGCAGTTAAAATATGTACCTTGGTGCTTATGATGATGAAATAAACTGACTGCAGAGGGGGTTCTGCCACAGTCCCCACCACACAGTAGGCATTCATTGGATGGTGGTGGTTATGCACTCGGGTGGTCATTTATTGTTACCTTGCTGTATGCCAGGCACTGGTTGAGATGTTGGAGGCACTGGCACAAGAGAAAAGGCTGATGCCTTCTCAGGGTGCTGAGGCTCTAGTGGGAGAGACAGGCCCTGAACAAGGAACTGAAGCGACAGACGATACTGCACTGCACCTAGCACCTGGAAGGGTAGGAAAAGTGAGGTGGAAAGACTGGGTGCTGAGGAGAGGGAGGGATGCACTTTTATGGGGGTGGTAGGGGCAGCTCTGGGTCTTGGAGGTTCTGCAGACCTGGGTTTAAGCCCATTTTGTCCGCAGTTGAGTGACTTTGAAAGGAAAGTCATTTGACTTTTGAGCCTTGGTTTCCACGTGGTGGAAGAAGTAGTAGTAAATGAGCCTCCTGGGGCTCAGTGAGGAAGCAGGAAGTGGTGGGCAGCGGAGCGTCGTGCCTGATGAGCCCCGAGCCCCGGCAGTTGCCCAGGAGGGTGGGTGCTGCACCCTGCTTGCCAGGCCTCTAGGACATCAGGTAGGGGCTGGTGCTTTGTTCTGGAAGGAACAGTGCAGCTATGGGTGGTGATTCACGTGGGAGGAGAGGAGAGGAGGAGCAAGTGGTGGGAGTCATGGTAAGAGTTATGGCATGTAGATTCTTTTCTTTCCTCCTAAAAGGAAAATAAAAAACTTGTTCTTATCTCTCTGCGTTTCTCTTTCAGTGCCTAGTGGGTGTTTTGCAGTTTAGTTTTGGTGAATAAAATGTGTACATGTATTGCATATATAAAAGTTAAAGTGAAAAATTGTTGAAAAATAGATGTTCTTTAAAACCAAGGAATGTTGCCAGGCATGGTGGTGCATGCCTGTAATCCCAGCAGCTCAGGAGGCTGAGGCAGGAAGATCACAAGTTCAAAGCCAGCCTCAACAATATAGTGAGGCCCTGAGCAGCTCAGTGAGAACCTGTCTCTAAATAAAATACAGAAAGGGGTGTTACTCAGTGGTTAAGTGCCCCTGGGTTCAATCCCTGGTATTTCACAAAAAATAAATAAATACAAGAAGGAATGTTAGCTAAGCGCTGGAAGCCTCTCTGGGAGAAATTGTCTAAGGGTCTTGCAGGGACGCTTCCTGCAAGAGTGGATTTGATGTGACTTCTCAAAGAAGGGCTGAATTTTCAGTATGTTTTTGGAAGGCATTGATGTTTCCTAGAGTGTGACCCATGGCACCTTAGTCCTGACAGGAGCCCTGGATAGAGTGGTAAGAGCTGGCTGAGTTTGCAGAGCATCATGCTCCATCACCCTCGTGACTGGTTTACAGTGTGTGTTTACTTCCTGAAGTCCCTGTCAATCCTGCCAGAAAAAGACCCACTGACTTGGGTCACCCACAGGGCCAGGCCCCCCTGCTGGAGTGGCAGAGCAACCCTGAGAATGGGGATTTGCCCTGCTCAGCACTCTTCAAGCTTCACAGTCCTAAGTCACATTTTCAGGAATGTAGTTGTCACTTCCTTTATGCATGTATTTGCAAAGCTTTTGGTGATCATCAAGTATATTAGTTACATAGCTCCTTCTGTTTAAGGGAAAAAGTAAGCAGGCCCAAATAAAAAAATAATGGGAATCACATGGTTTTGAGTTTCAGTTTTTACTTGGTATTTTTCTTTTCTCTGTCACTTATTTTGTTTCTGTAAAATGCTTTATCGAGTAGTTGTGTGTAATGAGGAAGACTTGTTTTAAACATTGAACATGAAGATACTTGTAAGTACTCCTATCTTAACAAAGGTTGTTTTCCCCCATTTCCAAGGTATATTACCCGAATTTGGGATGGATGAGCATCGATGCCACTGATCCGGAGAAGGGGAACTGGCTGCGATATGTGAACTGGGCTTGCTCAGGAGAGGAGCAAAATTTGTTTCCACTGGAAATCAACAGAGCCATTTACTATAAAACTTTAAAGGTAACAATGTTGGAATAAGTCTACTGCAAGTGACTCTGCATGTGTTTTCTAAATGTGGTCCTTAGCTGTGACTGACAATAACTATTTTTCTGACCTTGAAAGGACTATATTTGAAGTGGTTCATTTTTACACTCAAGGTCCTATGGTAAAGAAATGGTTGCCTCTACTTCATGTATGTCAGGGAACTTAACTAAACACGAAGATGGGATTGAGTAATCACATGCTGTGTCTTTCTGGATACTGTGAATAAAGCGTGGGGCAGCTGCTCCCCTCCTCCCAGGACACACGGAAACTGGCTGACTGGCAGATTTATTCCACTGTAAGAAGCCATCAATAGTTGTGGTGATGCTGGGTTCAAAGTCTTCATATGTTCATAGTCTTCAATGTAAATGAAGCAATGAAGCCTTGGGTTGGCTTTTCCTTTCCTTAAGTTTTATTCAGAATAGAAATTACACAGAATGTTGTGTTTTTTTGCCACATTTTTATTGGGAGACATTAATCACTGAGGTGAGAAGGGGCAAGTCAGGTGTGCCACCAACAAGACTGCATCTCTTTCCTTGTTTTCACTGGTCATGGTCTTGGGGAAGACAGGTCTACACATCATGCATGGAATTGTTCCAAGGTGGAATGTTGAGGTTGTAGAGGCCGATGGTTGTTGCTTGTTTGGAATAGATGGCTTTGCTAAAGTTGCTGTAAGGAAAGCTTGTTTTTATTCACTTGCTTCCATTAAATATAGACTGAGGGACAGTCCGTAAAAATAATTGTCTCTATGGAGTTGATAAGTCTTGATGAGCAAACACTGAAGGTACAGGCCAGCTTTGCAGGTTGAGTTTTGTCACTGGCCATTAAGCAGGTAACTGTTCAATTTTTTTTCTGCTACATTTTTTCCTGCCATTGCTACCCAGTTGGAGGGCCCGTTACTTCATTTATACCCATGGCCTTGCATTTAGCCCTTGTAGGAATTGTATGTGTGTGTTACTTTCTCATATGTGACTTCTGAAATCTTGCTTCCTGTTTTCTTTCTGCTGAATTATAGCAGCATGCTTTTCTGGTAGGTATTACTGCAGTTTTGTTCCACCGGAATTGAAATTGGATTCTAAATGTGATTCAAGAATTCATTCTGTTTTACAAATTCACCTAGGTGAGAGATACCTGGTTGAATCTGTGAGGTGGAATCTTGGTGGAGATGGAACGCAGGCCAGGAGGTGACTGTGCGTCAGTCAGTCAGTCCAGGCCGTGGGAATGAGGTTCTGAAGGAGCACGAGCCCTGGGAGGTGGCCCTGCAGTTACTTCTTTAGGCTTCAAACTAAAGTCTGTTCTCTTCAAGAGCAGACCTGCAGTGACATTAGACTGCAGGGACCTTGAGAAGCCACACAGGGCAGTGGGTGGGAGGGGGAACTCCGAGGCCACACCGCCTGGGCACGGCGAGCCAGGGTGCCCTAGCCCTGTGGCCCTCCCATGTCCTTTCTTGGTGCCCTAGCTCACTCCTGGTCAGATACAGGTCACAGAGTGTGGTGATGAGCACCTGGGTGAACATGGATAGAGAAGCACCCAGTAACTAAGGGCTGTTAATGACAGCTGTCGTTTTTGCTGAGGTGATGTGGTGTGTGCCAGGAGTGGGAATTCTAGAGCAAACCACCTAGTGAGCAAATGTTGGCTTCTAGACGTGTGGCATGTGGTGTTCCTTCATTCCTCTTAGTTTTCTCACTTATCAAGATGGTGGTAGTAGTATAGGTTGAGTATTCCTTGTCTGAAATGTTTGGGACTAATAGTGTTTTGAAGTTCAGATATTTTTGAATTTTGGAGTATCTGTATGTATCTGCATAACTTGGGGATGAGACCCCCATTTTCATGCCTCCAAACGTAAAATTCATTTGTTTCATATACACATAAACAGAAGGTGGTTTTATACAATATTTTTAGTGTGCTTGCCTTTTGACTATGACCTATCACATGAGGTGTCAGGTGTGGAATTTTCCACTTGTGGTATCATGATGGCACCCTAAAAGATTCCTTTTTGGGAGCATTTTGGATTTCAGATTTTTTGGATTAGGGATACTCAACCTGCAATACTAATTCATATACCTGTTGTAAAGATGAAGCAATCCAATATGTAGTAGCTTAGGCCAACATAATTACTCAGAATGTGAAGTAACTAGTTGTGCTACTATCATTTTTACCTAAATTTGTCAGAAATAACACAGTTCTGATTTTTGCAGACCTCCCCCAGTCCTGACCTTTGATATTTACTCAAGTGTTCATGAGGCCTTTCAGATTCCTTATTGGTGATCGTCTAACTGTATTCTTCTGGATTAAGCATTCTGTGGGGTAGGTGTTGTGAATGAATTACGTGTGATGTTTTATGGGCTTTGTATCACTTTCTCATTCTACCCAGATAATTGGGAAATCTCAACACTAGTTTTGTGGTACTTTGATTAAAAATTATTCAAAGTTAACAAGCCTATTATCCATTTATTCATCTACTCAGTAGTTTGACAGATACTGAGTGTGCACTGCAGACGGGTACTCTTCTAGGGTAGTGGGCAGAACAGACAAGGTCCTAGTGTCAGAGAACTTCCATTTTATAGGGGAGGAAGCAGATAAACAAGTAATTAAGTCGATAGAATCATTCCAGATCGAAGCAAGTGCTCTGAGGACAGTCAGATGCCCTGGAGGACTATGTAGGGAGAGGCTGATTGGCTTCCGGCCGAGGGAAGGCTTCCTGAGAAAGAGGTTGAATTCCATCCCTGGTTAGAAAGGAAACAGCCACACAAAGATCTGGAGGAGAGCGATCCAGGAAGAGGGGCTGGTAGAAGCAAAGGGCCTTGAAGGAGGAATACACTAGTAGTTTTGTTTTTTGTTTTTGTGTGTTTTTTTTTAGAGAAACAGAACATAGGCTGATGTGACTGGAGGAAGGAGAGGAATAGGAGGAATAGTAGGAGGTGATGTGGGCAGGGGCCAGATCAGGTGGGGCCTCATGACTCACAGAGAGAGAAGTATGAGTTTTAGTCTTAGGCTCAGTTCACTCGTTCAAGGTTTGAGGTTGAGATCTGATTCATGACTTTTTATACATCATGTTGGGGAATGGATTTGGGTGGATAAGTGTGTATGAATTTGGGTATTCCAATGATTCTGGAGCAGTTTTCTTATTTGATCTAGCATCAGGAATATTAGGGACCCTTGCTTCTTCCTAATTGGTCTGGTAAATTTCAGGTTTATATATGCCGATGTTTAGAAAAGAGAGAGTGCTTGATTTTATAAAGACTGCCTGAATCCAAAGGAAAAGTTGCAAGGGTTTGAAGTCTTGTTGTTTTAATTTTTTCTTTAACAACAAAATACAGTACAATCATGCACCGCCATACGATGGCATCAGTCAGTGACCTCACAGTGCCTGAGTCTGTGTGAGCACACTCTGTGAGGTTTGTACCACAGTGGCATTGCGTGATGGCACATTTCTCAGAATGTATCTCATCCTTAAATGAAGCATAATTGTATGTAAAAAGGTTGGTTGGTCTTTCAACTTCATTTTTTAAAAATGTGGATTTGTACTTACAATGATAGAACTTTTGTGTAAATCTTGAAAATTCTAAGGAGTGCAGAAATGAAAACAGCATAGTACAGAAGAAAACAATCCTTGATTTAAAAAATATATATATATTTAAAAATGTATGTATTCCCTTCTTCATAAGGGAATGCTGTGTAGCTGCTTTAATACAAAGTTGGGAAGTATATTGCTCCATAGTATAATAACATCTCAGTTTTAAGAGCTATTCTGTAATCAGGTTGTTGTTTCTCTTGATGGAAGTGCTTTACCAGCCCAATAGTCTTTTAAAAATTTTGTATTAGATTTCAGGTGCAATAGGATTCTGGTGTTTTCATAGTGTGTGTTTTGCAGCAACAAGAGTAACTGGGGGTGCTGGCGTGCTCCCCCGTGAAGTAGCCAGTGCAGCAGGCAGTCTGCCCAGGCCGGGTGGAGGAGCCTTGGAGGCAGGCACGCTTATTCCTGGTGATCCCCTGAAACTGTCAGTTTTCAACCAGGGTCCTGGTTACTCTCATTGGGGGAGGAATATATCAAGAACACAGCTGTCCTCACTCCTCCTTTCTGTGTTCTTGTTTTACTTTTGATTTTGTTTAACAATTAACTACTTCCTAGAACCCTAGGCATTTCAAATATTATTTAATACCACCATATTCATAAATTTGTGACTTGTAACAAGAAGATAAATGAAGCTAATGGGTGCCCAAAGGCATTTGTGATTATTAAATTAGCTCATCAGGGTGCCCAAAGGCATTTGTGATTATTAAATTAGATTTTTTGGTTTAGGTTTAACTGATTCACGAAAAAAGAAAAGTGAACCCAGTGCCTCACACAAAATATTGATTCAAAGATAAGAAAGTGGCAGATTTTAGCCATTCTTGGGGGAGCCAAAGAAACAGTGGCTGGTTCTTATATTTTGAAGAATTTAGACTATTTTGAAATTTGAACTATATAAACAGAATTCTGTGGAGAATGCAACAAATTAACATTTGCTTGTTTTCTTTTTAGTTATTCATGACAGAATATATTTTGATATACATACATGGAGTATAAATTTCCATTCTTGTGTTTGTACATGATATGGAGATACGCTGGTTGTATGTTCATATATGAACATAAGAAAGTCATGTCTGATTCATCTTACTTTTGTCTTTCCTATTCTTCTCCTCCCTCCCTTCCCTTCCCTTCATTCCTCTTTGTCTAATCCAGTGAACTTCTATCCCCACCCCTCATTGTGAGTTAGCATCTGTGTACCAGAAGGAATATTTGACCTTTGGTTTTTTGGAATTGATTTATTTCACTTATCATGGTAGTCTCCATTTACTGACAAATGCCATAATTTCATTCTTCTTTATGACTCAGTAATATTCCATTGTGTATATATACCACATTTTCTAAACTCATTCATCTGTTGAAGGGCATGAAGGGCACCTAGGTTGGTTCCATGGTTTAGCTATTGTGAATTGAGCTGCTATAAACATTGATGTCACTATAGTATGCTGATTTTAAATCCTTTGGGTATATGCCAAGGAGTGGGATAGATAACTGGATCAAATGGTGGTTCCTTTCATGGTTTTTGAGGAATCTCCATACTGCTTTTCAGAGTGGTTGCATCAATTTGCAGTCCAATCAGCAATGTATGAGTGTACACTTTTCCTCACATCCTCACTAACATTTATCATTATGTTAGTAATGATTATATTTATATTAAAATAAAGGTATTGTGTAGGTGGACACAATACCTTTATTTTACTTTATTTATTTATCTTCTTATGAAATGCTGAGGATTAAACCCAGTGCCTCACACATGCTAGGTAAGCAGTCTGCCACTGAGCCCCAGCTCTCATTACTCATATTCTTGATAATTGCCATTCTGACTAGAGTGAATGGAATGCTAGTGTAATTTTAATTTGCATTTCTCTAATTGCTAGAATTGTTGAACATTTTTTCATATATTTGTTTCTTCTGTGAAGTGTCTGTTCAGTTCCTTTGCCCATTTATTGATTTTTCTGTTTTTTTTTTTTTTGTTGTTGTTAAGTTTTTTGAGTTCTTTATCTATCCTGGAGATTTTTTTTTTTTTTTTTTTTTGGTACCAGGTATTGAACTCAGGGGCACTTCGCCACTGAGCTACATCCCCAGCTCTATTTTGTATTTTATTTAGAGACAGGGTCTCACTGAGTTGCCTAACACACCTCACTGTTGCTGAGACTGGCTTTGAACTTGCAATCCTCCTGGCTCAGCCTCCTAAGCCACCAAGTTTACGGGTGTGTGCCATCTCGCCTGGATCCATTTATTGATTTTACTTCTTGCGCTTTAGGAGTCTTGTTAAGGAAGTCAGTTCCTAAGCTGACATGATGAAGATTTGGGCCTACTTTTTCTTCTAGTGGGCGGGGTGTCTCTGGTCTAATTAATGCCTTGATTCACTTTGAGTTGAGTTTGGTCCTTGATTCACTTTGAGTTGAGTTTTATGCAGGGTGAGAGGGGTTTAATTTTATTTTGTTATATGAATTTCCTTTCCTCAGCACTGTTTGTTGAAATAGGCTGTCTTTTCTCCAATGTATGTTTATGGCACCTTTGTCTAATATGATGAAACTGTATTTCTGTTTTGTACCATTGGTCTTCATGTCTGTTTTGGTGCCAATACCATGTTTTTGTTACTCTGTATTTTAACTTAAGGTCTGGTATTGTGATGCCTCCTGCTTTGCTTTTCTCACTAAGGATTGCTCTGGCTATTCTGGTCCTCCTATTTTCCCAAATGAATTTCGTGACTGCTTTTTCTATTTCTATAAAGAATGTCATTGGAATTTTAATAGGAATTGCATTGAATCTATATAGTGCTTCTGGTAGTCTGGCCATTTTGACAGTATTAATTCTGCCTATTCAGGAATGTGGGAGATCTTCCCATCTTCCAGGGTTTTCTTCAATTTCTTTAGTGATCTGTAATTTTCATTGTAGAGGTATTTCATCTGTTTTGTTAGATTGTCTCAAATGTTTTATTTTTTTGAGGCTATTGTGAATGGGATAGTTTTTCTAATTTCCCTTTCATTTCAGTTGATTCATCACTGATGTATTGGAATGCAATTTGATTTTTGGTTTTAATTTTATGTCCTGCTACTTTGCTGAATTCTTTTATAAGTTTTCTGGTGGAGTTTTTTAGATTTTCTAAATATAGAATCATGTCTTTGGCAAATAGGGATAGTCTGAGTTCTTCTTTTCCTTTTATTATCCTTTTAATTTCTTTCTTCTGTCTAATTGCTCTGGTTAGACTTTCAAGGACTATGTTGAATAGAAATGGTGAAAGAGGGCATCCTTGTCTAGTTTTAAGAGGGAAGGTTTTCAATTTTTCTCCATTTAGAATGATGTTGGCTTTAGGTTTAAATATATAGCTTTTACAATGTTGAGGTATATTCCTGCTATCCCTGGCTTTTCTAGTGTTTTGAACATGAATGGCTGCTGTATTTTGTCATGCTTTTTCTGCATCTTTCGAGATAAGCATATGATTCTTTAAGTCTATTGATGTGATGAATTATGTTTATCAATTTATGTATATTGAACTATTGAACTTGCATTCCTGGGATGAATACCACTTGATTATGGTGCACTATCTTATTTAATAGTAACTTGTTTTTAAGGACTTTATCTATACTAGAAGTTATATTGGCGTGAGGAGCTATTTGTTGACCTCTTAGATGGAATTTCCCTCCCCTTAAAAAAAAAAAAAGACAAAGCAAAACAAAATACCTGGATTATTCTCTTACATAACCATAGTGCAATGATCAGAATCAGGAAGCTAGCATTGAGACAACATTTTAATTGGTCCGCCTGACTCAAATGTTGTCAATTGTTCTACTTGTTTTCATTGTAAGAATACTGTTGTATTCAGTTATCATATCAAGTTTCCTTAGCTTGGACAATACCTTAGTCTTTGCTTACTTTTCAGTTTCAAGGAGAAATGGCTATTTTATAGAATGTCTTAGGTTTCATCATGAATAAATTCCATTTATGTCTTTTGGGCAGAAATCTTCCCAAAAGCAATGTCATGTTCTTTGTGTATCCTTCCAAGAGACATATGATATTCATTTGTCACATTAGGAAAACACAATTTTCCCCTTGTAATTAATAGGTATTTTGTTAGGAGATATTTTGAGCCTATGCAAATTGTGCTACTCCTCAGACTTTCACCATTGGTGAGTCTTCCCTGAATCAGTTGTACAACGAAGATTGCCAAGGGGGCAGTTTTCTGATTCTCTCTTTTCACTGTGATTCCTTGTGATGGACTTTAAGGAAGAATTTTCCTTTGTATGTATCTACTTGTTCATTCATTTATGTTAGTATTGAGTCATGAATTCTTATTTATTCAGTGGGTTTCTGATGGAATTTTACCTGCATTGTTATTCTTGCAACTTTTTGATCAGGTCAGTCCATGAGAGAGAAACCAAGAAGCTCTTTTCCTCAGTTCTGTTTAGAGGCCATCTCTCCACTCAGCACCCCCGCGCCCCCAGGGTCTTGTAGGTGTAATCTACTGGTGTGTCTTTGCTCTCCCAGTCACACTGACCGGGAAGAATTCTGAGTTTTAGGAACATTATACCTGGGTGGTGCTTTCCTTGTGTTTAAAAGTCGTAATGCCCTTTCGCTGACCGGAGGAGAGCTGCGCACAGTCCTGTGCTGCCTCCTCTTAGCTTTCTGTGACGTGGGCAGCGGGGCAGGGGTAGACGTGCAGCTCAACACCAGGCTTCGCTTGCTTTTGGAATCAGAATCATGTGCTGCCACCTGCTTGTTAATTGTGCTTTAAATTTCTCATTCACTCGGATTTTGTGCGGAAAGAGGTTCCATATTGTGTCTTCTCTTCTCATGGGGGATTCGGGGACTGGAGCAGTAAGATGGGGAAGCGCCTGGGGATTGAATGAGAGCCTCCGCGATCCACAGCCGGCCTATCCTTCATCCATCCTGTGGCACTGGGCCCTGGGCTTCTCTCACCTGCGGAGCCCCTTGCGCGTGACCGAGAGAGCCTCCTCTTGGCAGGGCGCGCGGCGGTGAACCCCTCCTCCTCGGTAGGAGCCCCGCGCGGGGCCACGATCGCCTCCCTGCGTAGGAACCTCTGCACGGGGCCGTTTCATAGACTCCTCCTCCTGGCCGTGCCCCTTCCTCGCGCGCGGCTGTGAGCTCCTCCTCCCGGAAGCGCCCCCTCCTTCGTGGAGCCACCTCCCCCGCAACACCTCAGCGTGCGCTGCTGGTGGCGAGCCCGCCCGACAGCTGTTTGCCATAGGCGTGCAGCTCCCGCCTGCCGAGGCGTTGCCCCGCCTCTGCCAACAACCTCTTCTCTGATTGGCCCGGTGCTTGTCTCTTCTCTCCCCACAGCCAATCGCGCCGGGCGAGGAGCTCCTGGTCTGGTACAATGGGGAAGACAACCCCGAGATAGCAGCTGCGATTGAGGAAGAGCGAGCCAGCGCCCGGAGCAAGCAGAGCTCCCCCAAGACCCGGAAAGGTAGGACCTGCCAGCCGGCCGGCTGGCTGCCCGCCCTCGCCCGGCCCGCAAGCAGCAGCCGTCTCGCTGCAGCCGGCAGGGTCGCGGGTTGGATCGCGGGCTGGGCGTGGCGCCCGCGGTGTCTTGGTGACCTTTTTCGGACTCGGCCCGGCAGGCCCGCGATCACCGCCGGCCCCGCTGCTGAATCACGGCGGCTGCCGCTCGGGCTGTTTGCTAACTTGTGCCTGAGCGCTCGCGCGGCGAAAGTGCACGGCGCGGCAGGGTGCGGGCTCTGCCCAGCGGACGTCAGAGTCGGGCCCGGGCTGGACGGGCGGCCTCTGCCTTCCGGCCACGGCTGACAGCCCGCTCCGCGGACAGCAGAGAGACCGGGAGGAGACAGCGAGGGGGGAGGGGAGAGGCCGGGCCCGGGCCGGGCCCGGAGGGCAGGGACTCCCCAAAGGGTGCTGCGGGCGGCGTGCAAGTTGGGGGGGGGCAGTTGCTGCTTGGTCGTTTTGAGTCACTTCTCATAGTTTTATGATTTATGATGTTTTTGAACAAAAGGTAAAGTGTAGTCGCATTTACAAAGGAGGGTTAAATTTCTGGTTAGGAAAATAGTTTGGTCGGCTATATCATATTTCCAGCTGGCATGCTGATACGTTGTTGGAATTTTTTTTTAATGAAGAATTTTAGTGTGAATTTGGGAGTCTTTTATAGAGCTCAGTTTGAATATGTGCCAAGGCATGGTCTGGTAGTTTTTTGTTTTTGTTTTTGTTTATTTGTTTTTTAAAATTAATACAAGTACATTATTATTATTATCCTATCTTAGGTCTTAAGTAACTTTTTGTAATCATCCCAACAAATGAGTCTGTTTTTTTGTCCAGAACATTGCAAAGTATGTTGTGGAAGTCCAGCTGTAAATAAAAGCATAAAGTACTTGCTTTTGGAAGATTTTAACATTAATATTTAAAAAATGTAGGCAAGAAGACCATTCTGATTTTTCAGTTACTCGTTCTTTGTATTTCGCCGCATAATGGAAACATAACTAATTCCCTAAGGGCTGGCTAGTTGGTGGGCCTTGTGCTGACTACACTGAAGGTCATTAAATAATTTGATTCTGAATCAGATGATCAGAGTTTAGAACATTCTAGGTCTTATTTTAATTGTTTTAACCTTGTATTGGAATTTTTTTTATATCAAGCTTAGTGCTTGATTGTTGGCAAACTCTTCACAAAATTTTACTTGCTCCTTTATTTAGTATGTATTTTATTTATAATTTATGTTATCAGCCTTTCCACAAGAGTTGTGATTTGTATGGGCTGGAGATTGGGAAGTGGGGATTCATTACTGTGCTACTAAACATATTTATGTATTTAAACATTTGTAGCTTAATAGCAACCTCACCCTAAGGCTTTTCTGTTTGGCATAGTTTGTGCATTTTCAGAATGTATTTCACTACTCATTTGCTTTCTTATTTATCTTTTATTGTTGTGTCCATTTAATTGGATATAGAGGAAAAACCTGAATGTAAACTGTTTGTTTTAGTAGTTGATAGATGAATTTATATATTTCATGCCTAGACTATTGTTTTTCATATTGAGCTAAATAATTGGTATTTTTTCTTATCCCATTATTGTTCACATAACTATTGTGAGAAGCATATAACCCACTGAATCCTAGGTTTTAATTAAAGGACTAGCATGAAGCTCAGGCTTGGAACGTAACATCTGCTTTGGACAGCTTACTCATAAAAGAGGTCTGGTTGCTGTCTGTGACCTAAAAGTTTGGAGAGTTTGAATAATGAGTCAAACCTTTTTTTATTTTTAAGTTAAATACTCTGAAAACTAATTTATAGCTTGCAAAGACCTGAAATGGAGAGCTTTTTATATTAACTCAGTTCTATTTAGGCCTATGTGTGACCTCAGATATTTAAGTAATATCTTTTCAGGCAGTGATGTCAGAGAGTGAATCAGTACAAATTTTACTCAGAGATAATGTTACCTTAGTATTTCTGAAAGCCAGATGTTGAAGACATACAGCTGACAGGAAGATTGACATTGGGTCTAACCTCATTTTGGTTATGAGAAAGGCAGAGAGAAACAAAGGGCGGAATTCTTCTTCCTAGTTCTGGACCTTGACTACTTTGCATGACAGCTGCTGTGCCTACAGCTGTGCATGGCATGTGGGCCTTTCAGAAGTCATCAGATTTCTGGTGGATGGTAAGGCCTGTTTGGGCAGTTGAAAAGCCCTAATGCCTTTACACACACAAACTGGCTCCTTCTCTCTCCTCTCTCACATTAAACTAATGTTTATTAAGTCCCTGCCATGGGGACTTTTTGATCAGAAAAAGGCAGCAGTAAGTCTTCCCTTGGTGCCTAGAGTTCAAGCTGGTAGGGGGACAGTAGCACATCACTAAGTCACTGATGAGCGCCTAGATGGTTGGTTGACAGGTAGTAGGCCCTCAATAAATATTCCTTGATTGTCAAACAAAGACTCATACAAACATTGTGTAGAGAAGGAAAGAACACAGTGCTGTGAGAACACCGTTGATATTGTCTCTGACCAAAGAGCATGCAGTTCTGCCATGGGCTACAGATATACATACACCAGGCATTTTTGACTTGGATTTATTTTGGATTCTCAGCTTCACATTTCTGTTTGACTTTATTCATGTCTGAGTAGCCCTGTAAGGTTAAATGTGAGAAGTTTCTTGTCAGGGAGGGGGTGGTGTTGGGGTTCAGACTTTTTAAGTGTGAACCATAGAAAGATTATAATCTATAAAGTTGTATAGTAAAGGCCACATTTACAAGTTTCTGTCATCTTCTTGATCTCTGTCCTGCTCCTATTTATGACTATAAGAAATGAGAGATTAAATTTGCCTGTTAGTAACAAGCCAGGGCTCTTGGTGCACACACTTCTGAAGTGCAGTGGCGTGTGTTGCCTGTTCTCGGTTGGCTGTGTGAGATCCATACGTGATAGAAGTCCTTCTGTCTGGAAGAAACAACAGTAGCTTTCCACAGATGGGTTTGATGGAAGGAAATAGAAATGTGGACACTAGATTTCTATTAGGTGTGGTGCAGTTCTCCCCAAGACTTAAAAATGGATGTCAGAATAGTGATGTTACTTACTTACACTATCTAACTTCACAAGGCTGTCCTCAAGGGCTTGCGAGATAGTGGAAAGGAATGAACTTTGTGAAGCATGTGGGGTCTTGGTAACTGTAAATGCCATGTCTCAGTGGGGCTGGCATGCTTTTTGCCAAGAAACTACTCGGTTTGCAACTCCTTTAATGGGTGAGTATTTATGAACCATAAGGACCAGGTCTCTTCTCCATGGTCTTCCCCATGCTGGAACTGGAGTCTGGCTCTGCTGACCCTCCCCTCCTAGAGGCCAGTTCTCATCTACCGACCTCACTGTTCCTAGCAAATTAGAAGGAAAGAAAGTGTTTTTAATAGTGCAAGAAGTTTTGTACTTGATAGGCCTAATGGTGAAAAAGACAGTTCATTCCTAGTTTTGTTATAAACTTGTCTTCTTCACTATTGGGCTTTCAGGTGTAGTTCCTTAAGATCACTTAAAAGGGTCATATAACCCTTCATAAAAACCTTAAATAGCCCTGAGCGTATCAACAGTGACTTTTAGTTACTATACAACACTAAATTAAGATTAGCTTAAAAAGAAAATATTTCATTTGTCTCTAAAGTAGAGTAGTTCAAATGAAAAACCTTGATACTGTGAAGTCACTCGGGTATTTTGAAATTGCATGTATTTGAAATCCTTGCTCAAGGGTGCTGAATAATCGAAGCCTCTAAAGGAGACCTGTAGTGAGTCTAGGAAGGTAAAAACTCCATATGCAAAGAGAACTTAGTCCCAGGTAGCCTAAAAAGAAATTGCTAGTCTAGAGCATAGGCGGTAAGGATTGGTGACATTCAGAAGAGAAAAAAGGCATTTAGGGCGGGATTGCCCAGGGAGGCCTTCTTTAGAAAGGGTGGTGGGATGGGGATTTGCAGAGGAGGCTGGGCGCTGTGAGCAGTCAGAGAAGTGGTGTCTGCAGGTCCCTCCAGCTCCTTAACAGGTCTTGGTCAGGCTTGTGTCAGGTGCAATTCTGGGTGTAGAATCACAGCAGAAGACCCAAATGAGGGGATCACAGGCCACAGGTGAGCGAGACACTTAGTAATGTCAGCTCCAGGGGTAGAGAATGAGTAAGCTGCAGTGCAGCTGTTGATGAGGAATCGGGAGCCTTTCTGTTGCTATGACATAAAGGACATAGGAAGTTCTAGACTCTGAGGGCTCCAGGAACAAGTCCAGCTTGGTGTTCTAATAGCATTTCTGCTCATGTAGAAACCAACATGAGTGTTTTGAATTATAAAACTCAATTATAATTCAAAATTTGCTGCCAAGTACCATATAAGTGGCTGGGTTGGTAGGTAAGGTTGGAGAGATGGCTGTATCCAGCACTAGACACCTGCAGTGTGGAGCTCTGTCATTGTAACAAAGTGCAGTTCACACTTGGGGTTATGGTTGATGTGTCTCAACAGGAGTCTTGGGGAGAGGAGTGATAAAAGGAGCTTCGTGGGAAAGTTCTTGAGAGGGAAGGAGAGGAGGGGAAGAAGGAAAGAGCAACACATAAGTTATCCCTCAGAGGGTCATGGGATGTCACAGGGAAGGAAATGCTGAACAACAGGTGGAAAACAGATGTGGAGGGAGGCTCTGAAGGTGACGTGGAGCCTCCTGGCAGAGTTGTGTGTATCCCAGAGAGTGCTGAGTGCTCCATGAGTATTCTTACTAGCCCTGTGTTTGTGAGGTGGTTCCTACCAGCTCTAGATGAAGACTGGGCCCTTCTCAAGGTTGTAGATCTTGTTCAGGATCACTCTGCCAAGGAATGTCAGAGTCAGAACTGGCAGGGAGGAGTTCCATACATATTCATACATGCAGTCTGCTTTTTGCTTACTTGTACACAGAGGGCAGAAAAAGGGACAGCACTGTTTAGCACTGTTTCTGCTTCAAGTCAGTGTTAGAGAATACACTTAGTAAAAGCAGAGAACAGTGAGCCTTCGTGGATTGGTCTGCTGATCTTCCCTAGCAGCTGGCAGCTCTGTTTCAGGATCCTTGACCAAAGCTGAGTGACAGTAGCATGGCTGTGGTGTCTGAGAATGATGGCAGATGGGTCCTATAGCTCCACTCACTAACAAGACGTTCACTCATAGTTCTTGTTTGCAGGTGGAGCAGGTCGTGAGGCAGTTGGAAGCAGCTTTGTATCTGTGCTTTCTTTATGCCTTGCGGATATATCATGTTGGACCGAGGTGGGCTGTGTTCTCTGGAGTGGGTTCCTGCCAAAGCGCTCACTGCTTTCTAGCTGAGTGGTGCAGAGCATTGGATGTCCTATCTCTGGTATCTGCCCATCAGGTTGATCTCTCTGCTGTTGTTGTGTGGGATATTTTTAAAAGCTTAATACAATTTTAATTAATTTTTCCAATAGTAGGAGTTAGACTTTTGTTGTTATTTTTTTTTAATTTCTAATTTTATTTCTGCTCTCATTGAATTTCTCTAGCTAAAAGATTGGTCAGTATTTTTGTTTTGTGTCTTTGATTATATACAGCCTTTTTAATAAGGAAATTATGTTGATTAACTAAAATTTTCCAAGGCATTTTTGCAAAATTTTCAACTATTTTAATGGATACATTTGCAAAATCCTAATATATGCCATAATGAAAAATTGTTTAATAGATCTTTATTGGGAGTACTAGGAACTGTGCTGCACGGTGTCTGTTCTTAGGTGGTTATACTGGTTTTCCTGTCCACTGTAAATGGAAAGGTGAGACTTGGGTAATGCAGAAAAAGGTTTAATTATGGTTAGGTTTTCTAAAAGGTAAAAGAATAATAAGACCTGTATAATGAGCTCAAAATAGTTGGTTTCTAAAAAAATACTAGTAATTGACAGTAAAACAACAACAATTTGTTGTTCTTTCCTTGAATATAAACTCCAGGTTTTTTTTCCTAAATTACATATTTTTATTGTTTTAAAAATTCCTGCAGTGTTTCCTTGTCCTCAGCAATTTCACGTTCCACCTTACAGATGTCTCTTATAGTAGGTGGACTTAATATTACTATGAGCAGTACAGAGGGGAGGGTGTGGTTTTACATTTAAAGTCACCTCTAAAGAGAAGGAATTGGATGAATACCCCAACAACACCAGTTTGGAGGTTAAACTTGAGTAGGCACTCCGGCAAAGGCTGAGTGGAGAACTGAAAGTTGCGGTTTCAGATAGCCTGGCATGGCGCTCTGGAGGCATTCCCATTACCTGTTTATATGTCACATGCTGCCAGAAACAGTTCTAAGGTTTGGTTTTATTCATGTTAATAGTTTAGAGGATCTGTGACACAGAGAAGCAAGAGCCATTTGGGGGAAAAAAAATTAAATGTGTTTTCTCTAAGCAAAAAATATAAATACCATTCTTTTTTGCTTATTTTTCTCCTTACCACTTGTATTGAACTAGTTGCATTGATTGCAAGAGTTCTTGGTTGAATTCCTTTATTGGATGTATTTTTATATGGATGAATCTCATGATTTAACTCTTAATCTGCGTATCATGCTGTTATGTACTGAATCACTACTTTGAACTGACGGTAACAATGATGGCAGTTACTCTGTTTTCTAGCCAACTGGTTTGGTGCTCCATATATACCATCACTAATCTCCCTAATAACTGCAAAGTAGGGACCATGGTTCTCCTTTGTAGAAGAGGGAATTCGCTCAGAGGGGTTATACACTTGCCCACTAAGTACTCTACCTTACTCGCCTACATCCAGTTTCACTCATAATAGTTCTGGGTAGGACAGTTATATAGCACAGCCTATGGTAGTAGCAGTGCTCATTGGCTTTACTAATTAGCTAGGGTGAATTTTCACTACTCACTATAGTGAAAATTGCCCACTTTGATCCTAAATCACAAGGCGATGATTAACTGCTCTTTGGTGTACGAAAGCTAAGTTATGATGAGACCTGATGCCTCTGGTTATTTTTGCTTTGGTGTGGTTTATGAATTGAATAGACATATTCCTCGGAGCACAAAGGAATAGACAGTTTTTTAAAACACAAAACTGCTTTTTTTAAAAAAAAATTATCTTTGTAGCTGTTGTTTATTATTTATTTTCTTTTCACTTTTTGTGAATATTTTCTTTCAGGGTTTTATAATATTGTGGCAGTTTTGAAACCACAATAACAGAGCAAGGCTTTGCTTTTGTTCCATCCCCTTTTCGGTTCTGATGGCAGAGGGGTTGGAGTCCAGGACTGTAGGGCTGGCTCTTGTGTAGTTTGACTGAAGAGTTAGTTAAAGGAGCCATGATGTTTAGCTCTTCCTCTTCGGCACTGTTCTTTTGCAGAGAATGACTGGCTGTTCTGAAGGCTAAAATACAAATGTTGAAGTTTTCTTATGCTGAATGTTACAGATCATGAGCATGCTTTAATTAACATAAATTCTAAACATTAATATAAACACTGATTTAAATCATGCCTGTTTCTGTTTCAGAATGTGACCCAAAGATGGAGGCTTGAGGGTTTTGTTTGTTTTGCCAAAATTTCTATTTGTGGGGGATAGTTTTTTATATTTGTCTTGTCCTTTAGGAGAGGGTCTTGTTTGCTGATGAAGCTGTTGGCCTTCCTAACTGTTCAGCTCATTCCACTGGAAGAGTGTGAAAGGAAACCAGGAAGGGAGGAAGAAGTGCCCTGATCTTTCCTGTCCACTCTCAGATTTTCCTAAGGAGAGGCTGGGGTTTATTTCTTCTGTGTTTATCCCACATAGATTCTTTAGAATATATGTGCATGCATAAAATTTAAAAAAAAATTTTGAATTGGGAATAAAATGTAATACAACTTTTTCTGCCTAAAACTTACTGAGAGTACTTGATTTGCTTGTTTCTTAAAAATTCAGCAAGCAGTTAACACCCATCCCATGCCCCAAGCCATGGGTAGGCAAAGCAAAATTCTGTTTTTATTTTTAAAGTATTTTAAGCATTGCCTTTCTGTTCTACCCTTTTTTCCAAAACTTAGGAGGAAGTAATTTTGCTTAAATGTTTTTAAATATGTTGCTTAAGAGGTTAAAACTTGGTGCATATATTAAGAAGAAAATTCTGAGGAATTGTGAGGTAGGAGACTAGAAAATTCTCAGAGTTCTGAAGCATTAATTGTAGCTGTATTCTTATGTCTGTGGTCATGATCTTGAAATTTCAAAATATTTTTTGATGGAAGTTTTTTAATCATTAGCTGGTAGGTATAGTTATTTTAAATGTTACATATTGAAAGCTTACAGCATGTTTTTTTATATACAAAGAATATTTGAATAGTTTTAGAGGCAAAAGATTTATTGTAATGAAGAAATAACGATATTTTATTTGTTTGTTTTATAAAATACCATAGTTTCTAAAATGAGATTACGACATCTAAAATCCTTGCTAATCTGATATTTTCAATTTTATATGTTCTTATTAGTTTACTGTCTAAATGATCAAAAGCCAGTTTCGTCCCTAATGAATTAGCTGTGTCTTACCAGTTCTATATAGTTGTAAAGGATTGTTTTGCTTTGGATAAAAAGAAAAGCAATAAATATTGCTTAGGCTAAAATCTCCTCTTTTCCTCTATTTAAGCTATAGTGATTAACAGTCTTTTTCTGCCTCTTGGTGTAGTCTTTCCTGTGACATCACATGCCACAAAAATGAAGGCAAATTGGTTTGTTCACCTGTGTTTAGATCCTCAAAACGGAATTATGTGTAGTGTTTGAAGCTGCACTTATAGTTTAAAATAAACAACCACATGACTTGGGGAAATGTCCTGATTTGGCTTCTCAGGTTCAATTTTCATTTTCTTGTCAATTTGAGGCATAGAATATACCTATATGATTCCATTGGCTGCATTTTTGTTCATAACCTATGGGATTATCAGACCCTGTTTCTCTGTAAAGTGACTACCGGCTTTAAGTGGAAGTCCTAGAGAAGAAGGTGAGCTTCACTGTTTCTCGCCGCCTTGTTCCTTTGCCTGAGGATGTTGGGTTTGAGTCTTCTATTCATCCAGTCAGGTTATGCTGCTGGCTGTGCTGCAGTGGTGAAAGTAGTCCCTGTTGTGATCTTTCCAATTAAACAGTCTTCTTGTCTTTTTCTATGTAAGGAATTGTAAATTTGGTAGGATTAACACTGGAGCTCAAATTAAGAGTTTCCCTCTCACTGGCATCCAATGAATAAATAAAAAATAATAAAAAGGAGTATCCAACTGTTAATAGTGGTAGTCTTGATTGGAATTTTTTGATGGAGGGTCTAAGATTTCAAATCCACTTGTCTGTGGGTATTTTATCAGTTGCTTAATTGTATAACACAGGAAGTATCTTTTCTGTGTTCGGTGGAGCATAGTAGTGTTTGATACAAATTTTAGTATTAACTTTAATATCTATAATTATCAGTTCATCAAAATTAGTAAATTCAGGAATTTAAGATAGAAAATATTACTACTATCTGTATTCCAAAATAAATTCATGGTTATAGTAGGTATAGAAAATGTTAAGCAGATTCTAATCCTCTTAAATTTTAGAGAGATGGGAGTCCTTTAAATCTTATGTGTAGTTGTCAAAAAACACATGGAATTGCCCTTCTTTCATATTACTTGCTAAATCATGTTAAAAAGGAAAATAAAACTTACCTTTATTTTTTTTTTTTTTTTTTTGCTGAGTGGCAGTGTGCTACATGGGCTTCACTGTTGCTTCCACATTGAGTACAAATGGATCAGTATTTCACAGGTGTATAACTTGTTTAAAATGAGCTTGAAATGGTGTGTGTGTGTGTGTGCGCGCGCGCATGTATGTGTGTGGTGTGGAAGAAAGAAGACTAAGCTGGACCCAGAATGCGAGGAGATGAGTGTGTCCCAGAGCAAGGCGTTTGTTGTGGTGTGCTGGAGCAGAGCCTTGGAATTAGGAGGAGGCCAGATTTCAGTCCCAATTTTCAGTTAGTATGACTTTGAATAGATGATTCTAATTGTTCTGGTCTTTGGTTTACCTATCTATAAAATGAAAGCTGCCTTGCTTTAATTTTTGCCCAAACCAGTACACCTCTGCTTATACAGGTTGGTGGAACAGAGGACTCTTGGAATTTGATATGTGGCATATACCTGGTCAGAAGCACGCCCCTCTCCTTATTTGTTTGTTATAAGGAGCTTAAAATTTTCTTATTTTTTTCTTACCGTTATATGGTTCATATCACTTATGAGTCTAGTGTTATAACCAGATTTTACTCATCCAGACATTTTATATGAATTTCGAATACATTTTCTTAGACATTATCAACCTTGAAAGTAATAACGACGTGGGAGCAGTTGCAGAGTTATATATGACAGAATTCTTCGCAGTCTTTCTGGATGTGAAATCATGAAGAAACCAATGTGTAAAAGAACCAGTTTTCTTAAGGAGAAATTACTAATTAAGTTGACGATACCAGTTTTAGGGAAGCAAATGTGGTTGTTACTTGTGTGGCATCTTGAGTGTTCTAAGAAATTGGGGTTCTTTTTCAGGGATCAGTCATAAAGGTGTACTTCTGTTGAAACACAACACTTGCAAACTCACAACCTGGTTCTATGATAAGAAGAGGCTCTTGAGTCCCCAACATTGTTTACCAAATTGTTTACTTATGTCCATTGGTGACTATCTGGAGAGAGGGGCCTCCGGTATACCTGATTCTCAAAGGGTCCAAACTCTCTAAAGATTAAAACCTACTAATGGCAACCCCAGTATGTTTAATTTTTAAAATTAAGTAGAAACAGTTGTTTAGAACAACAAAATCAATGGGTAATGGACTTTAAGAATGAAATATACTCAAAACTTATACCATTAAAGCATCAGTAATCTATTGAGGGGGACATTAGTGAGTGATGGAATTCTTTGCTGTCTTCCTACTGTCCTCATTGGACATGTACATGTCCCTAATGGTATCTGGCCTTGATTCTATGTAAATCAACACCAAGGCGCTAAGCAACTCATTGAGACCTTGTCTCTAAATAAAATACAAAAAAGGGCTGTGGATGTGGCTCAGTGATTGAGTGCCCCTGAGTTCAGACCTTGGTACTCTGCGCCGCCGCCCCCCCCCCCGCCAAAAAAAAAAAAAAAAGAATAGGGAGCTTGGGTTAAAGTGGAATCATAAGCTGACATAAGTGAGCACAACCAAGGATGAGATATTGATATATTGTTGAGTAGTTTAGAAGAATTTTATTTTTAGGTAGAGATCTGTAAGAAAAAAAATTGAAATTTAATTTAAATGTAATTTATAATTGAAAAAAATTATGAGGATGTGTTTTAGCTCATTTTCCTCTTCTTAGATCTGAAGGACAGCCTGAGCAGTGTTGAGTCTATCAGAGTTCAGAATTCTGTTTTCGCCAGCATGCACATGAAGAATCTAGCAGTCTGAGATCTTTCCTTCTGGAGCGATGAGTGTTGTCCTTAGTTCTGATAGGGGCACAGCCACAGGGAATGGTGGGGCTGGATGGCAGTTGAGAGCTGCCATGGAGGGATCAGACCCGTCCACAGCACTGCTGCAGAGTCACACTGGAAGGAAAGTGCCTCACTTCATTGTAGGTCCAACTGATGAGGTGGTTTGTGTGCATAAATGTTCCTGTTTTCATAAACCTCTGCCAAAATGCAGCATCTTCAAATGCTTACTCTTGCATTTTAAGAGAAGCAGAATGAAAGCTTGTCAACAATACTCTGTGCTTGTCACAGTTGATGACCAAGACCTGAGGCCCAGGTTAATACTCAACCTGCTTGTTTAGATATTTATTTAAATAATAGTGGTGGGCATAGTACTAGCCAAGGGCATTGAAACAACAAGAAGACACACAGCGTATCTGTTTGAAAGGATGAGGCCAATTAATGTTTGAAGTTCTGTGTTGCAGAGGTAGAACTGCCTAAGCAGTTGTGACTAGTTATCTGCTAAGAGCATTTTTAATTCCTTTTAAGACTTCATAACTGTGTTGTGGATTTGATTTGATGTTTTTGGAGATAGTGGTTTTTTGTTTTTTGTTTTTTTTAAAACAGTTTTACTGGGTGTGCATAGGTAGGAGATTAGAGAACAGAGAAGCACTTGAGCAAGTTCTTGTTGCTCAGCAGGCCCAGTGGAAAGTTTGAGGCCTGGTCCAAATTGTACTTTGATAAAATTGTACATGTTAATCTCAACCAGCAGGAATGTTTACAGTTATCTTTATTAATTTTGCTTTCATGGGCATTTCTTTCTCTCTTTTTTTAAAATAATTTATCCATTAATTTTTTTGCATGGTGTAACCAAATGTTCATCTTAGAAATACAGGTAGGGAAAAATATACCCTTTCCAATCATTACATCACTGGGAACCACCTGCCAGCTTCTTAATATATCTCTTCTTGGTTCAGTTGGAGTTTACATCTGTGAATGATACACTGCAGCCTGGTGTTAGTAATGACTGTTGTTCCTTTGGACATTTTTATAAACAAATGTAAAGCATGAATTTTATTATTTTATATCAAGTTTTTATGTCTATAAACTTTTATTATTGAAAATATTTTTGAACTAAATTTTGTAGTTGATTCACCAGAATACTATTTTTAAATTTATATGTGCTTTGAGAAGAGAAAAAAGGACTTTCCATTGAGAATCAATTCTAGAGGGTGTCTCCTCTGTTTTGGGATTGCAAGGCACTTGTAATGCACACCTCTGCAGCAACTCCCACTCCTATTGATTTGGCAAAGGGGGACTGAGACTTGAATTCAGTCCTTAATTTTCCTTTCCTCTTCACTTTGCATATGTTAAGATCTCCCCCCCCCCCCCGCAAAATAAAGGCTACTTAAAAAACCATGAGAAGAAACCTAGAAATTAATCTATAAAATAAAACAGGTTACCAGCTTGCTTAAGTTTCCAAGATAGTTAATTAAATAGACTCTAAAATAATTTTGTTCGTGCCCTGAGACTTGAAGTTCCAAAAAGTGTAAGGAAACAGTGGTTTTTAAAATTTAAATTTGCCAATATGTATTTGAGGAGTTTTTCCTAGGATTTGGGTAGGATTTGGAAGGATCCAGTGAAAGCCACTATTAAAACCTTTTTAAGAAAAATCTGAAGTATAATATGATGTTGCTTTCTCCCATCAGCCTGGCTTTGGAGGAGAGGGGGGGCCTGTAGCCCTCACAGGGATGGCTCAGCGACACCCCCCTAGCAGGAGCAAGCATTTCAGGAATTTATACTGCAATCTGCAGAATTGCAGAATCCAGAACTTTTCCATTGTTTCTGTTGCAAGCGAAGCCTAGAATTCCATTTTAATACCATGTGCAACTTATAACCAGAGAGGTTTTGTTTTTATAGTTTGCCTCCAAGATTACAGACATCTCTTGGTGAATTTAACTGTAAAGTTTATGCCAAAACAGCTTATTAGAATTTTTTGACTATCAGGGAAATTTCAAAATTATTTCCATGAAAAGAAAAACTATAGAAAATGTATAACACACTACTTTTGTAAAAAAGCAACTGTCACAGTATCAAGTGCAAAGGACCCAGAGGGCCTGGCCCCAGGTGGCTCATTTTCCCACTGATGTCACCTTGGTTGCTTGTAGTGACCACTTCTGACCTTGTTGCCACATGTGATGCTGTTGATCTTTACGGAAGCCCTGGTTGCCATTATTCCTGATCTCCAGGGTTCCTTATTCTCCTTGCACTGACTTTGGGTGACTTCCAGGGCACCAACCATAAAGCATTCATTTTGGATATTGAAAGGGATTGTTAACTCTTTAAACTTAGTCATATGTGTTTTCCTCCTTTTCTCCTTCTCTTTCATCACACAAATTGCAGAATGTCAAACCATACCCAATATAACACAGAGCTGTGGTCGTCTTAACTCCTGCCTTTCCTTTAAGGTCTCACACATAACATCATTTGGCTGTTCTTTATTCTGACAAATTTTGCCCTTATCCATTCATTCCCCTTCCTGACAACAGTGTATAGACGGTGTAGCTTTTTCCTTGTTTTAATCTTATAAACGAGTCTTTTAACTTTATGCCTTTCATGTTGCTTTTGGAACTTAAGCTTGTCTCTAAAGTAGATGGCAGTGCATGACTGACTGATGGCAGCCCACCACAGGTCTGCACTTTAGGTTCTCAGAAATGTAAAAAGATGTGTGGTGAGCTTATCTACATTAAAGAATTTCTCACACTTGCCTGAATTGCAGGTGACATTGTTATGTCCTTTTTAAAATATATGTATATATTTTAGTTGTAGATGGACACAATACCTTTATCTTGTTTGTTTTTATTTTTATGTGGTGCTGGGAATTGAACCCAGTGCCTCACTCATACTAGGCAAGTGCTCTACCACTGAGCCACAATCCCGACCCCTTGTTATGTCCTTTTTAATAGTGAAATTAGAACCCAGAAAGCATTTCTAACAGAACTGCTGGGAGAGCCGGAGTGGTAGGTTGGATGGGAATTGAAGTCCCATTTTTGCTACTGACTTGGTGTGAGTTTGAAGCCATTCATGTAATGCACTGAAGCTCAGAGAGGGGTGTGTGTGTGTGTGTGTGTGTGTGTGTGTGTGTGTGTGTGTGTTTCAGGAAGCTGACTGGGATCTCTGAGAGTCCTCTTGCTCCACAGTCTCCTAGTTCTTCTTCTCTCCCATCTTTTAATTAGCCAGTTTATCTCATTATCCCATGTCTTCGTGTTCCCCAAAGCTTCTGTCAACTTATTACCTCTCTGGTTATAAGTTGCACATGGTATTAAAACTTTAGTTTTGCATATGTGTTGAAGCCTTTCTTTGTTCTAATGTAAGATCATGGATGGCTCCAGCCTTCCCTTGCTGATGAGGGGCCCTCTCCTTTAGGGGCAGGAGGAAGAGGAAGATTGTGCAGAAGTGGGAGGTTCTGGTGGGCAGTGTTAAAAGCCTGGGGAGAGGAATTGCAGTAGCAGATCTACAGCACTGTCACATGTGAGGGAAAAACTTGCGGGGGGGGGGGAGTGAAGAAACACTGGATTTGTAATTATGAGGTCAGAGGTAACCATGGAAGTGGTGTTCCTTTCTGTGGAAAGGACCAAAACTCAGTTGCAAAGAGGAAAGGCAGGGGTGCAAGGGGGAGTGAAGAAACTGGAGGCAGCAGGCACAGCCCACCCTTGGGAGTAGTGGGTCCATGTTGATCCTGTTCAGGGCAGCCCGTGGTCTTGGGTGACCTTTAATGCACAGTTGTGGAACCCTCACAGGCAGTCTCTGCTGATTTGAAATCAGCTATGTATCTGAGTATGACAGCGAGCTCCCCAGAAGATCAGGTGGACCTGGCTTCTCTTCTCTGATACCTAATTCTGATTTTGTACTTCAGGATTGGAATGTTTCCCAGTGCGGAGGCAGCACATACAGAGTTCCATAGAGTTCTAAATTTAATTTACTTAAATCACCAAATGCATGCGACTTTACTGTTGTGATGAATTTTTAATGTAACTTGAGCAATACTCTTAAAATTTTGCATTCTCTTTGCTACCTGAAAATTTTTAAGTGAAACATTCTCTAGAATATCCTGGTGTTTGTCTAATTTTTTTAAATAGTAGAACATAAACCAAACCTAGGTGAAATTATTTACAAGCTGCATTAGGCAATTTTGATTTTGCAACTTGCACCCCAGGCACCAGGAGTAATGCCATCCATTGTCTAAGAAAGTAGTCATTATGGCCTCCTATATGTCTCTGTGGTAGCTGTTTCACTAGAAAATCCTGCTTCTTTATGTTACTTGAGGTGAATTGTGTTTAGATCTTGTTTCTATGCAGTTGACTTATTTTTTTATTTCAGATAAAACTGAAATGTAAAAATGCTGCTTTCTAATTTGTTGTTCCTTTACTGTTAAATATAGTGGAAATCTTTATGCAACTTTTAATTTCTGTTACCGGTTGAAATAATGGATTCGTAAATGTTTCATAAAGAATAATAAGGTGTGCTCATTAAACCATTATTGCTGTTAAGAAATAACAGTAGGAAAAAGAGCACTTTTAGTGTTATTATCTTGGGTTTTAATTTTCACTCCAGAATTAATGCCATTGTGTGACCTTGTTTGGGACTTGGGGTCTTCTAGTGGAATTGGTCTTTAAGTGGTGCTGGCATCAGGTGGCATCACAGGCGTTGGTACAGGCTTGAGAATGAATACAGTGCACCATGGTCTTGGCCTCAGCAACTAGACATAAGTACACAATTAGAGATTTTTTAAAATGTGAGACCCTTGATGCAATAGATATCTACTGTTTTCCTTCTGGAGTTTCACATACTGTTCTTCATCTCTATGTGTTTATTTCCTTTCCTTCTGTACATAAAGTTTTGTTCTATCCTTCATGCTATTCTTTGTGGTCATTTCCATTTCACTTTCTTTGTATTTCATTCCTGTATCTTTCTTGTCTAGACCAAGTGGAGCAGCCAACTGGCAGTAGCGCCATGTAGGACCCTGCAGGAACCCAATGGTAAGTGCACTTGTGTACTTGCCAGGCGCCCTGCATTGCCTCTTGACTTGCAGGCAGAGGCTGACGAGCCTCCTTGCCCCTTTGTAAAAGTTCTGCTAGGTTGGTTTGTGTCTTCTTTTTTTGGTACTGGGGATTGAACTTGGGGGCACTTTACCACTGAGCCTTATCCCCAGCCTCCTTTTGTATTTTATTTAGAGACAAGATCTCCCTGAGTTGCTTAGCACCTCGCTAAATTACTGAGGCTGGCTTTGAACTCAGGATCCTCTTGCTTCGCTTCTTAAGCCTCTGGGATTACAGGCATGGGCCACCAGGCCTGACTGTGTTTTCTTTTAATACATCTTATATGGATGACATATAGAATGAAAATCAAATATCAGGAAGGAATTTAACTGATTTGAGGAAGTGTCACAGGCTCCTCCATCAGTGTTTGCCGTGTTTGACATCGTGACTCCAGGCATGTGTAAATGTGAGCAGGACCCTTGGTTCTGACTTGTGTCCTGCCATAGAATTGCTTTGTGCCACTGTGTCCCCAGCCTTCAGTTGTTTCCTCAAAAGAGCAGATAGGATTGTTGGTTTTGATGGTCATCTCATCTCTGCTCGAGGCCGTAATGCAACGTGTCTTGATTAGCTGATTGTTCTGATTAAGACTGAAAAAATAGTATGTGTTGGATATCTCAGTTCCATGAATGAATGATAAAAGAGCCATGCTACACACTGAGTCTATCATGTTCATCAAATTACTCTGGTGGTAAATCTAATTGCTATTCCTTCATTTTTAGAATTGGTTTACAGTGTGACTCAAGTACTTACCGTTATTTTTAATAAATATATAGACCACAGAGTACCTATACTTTTAGTTACCCCACAACACAGAATATTGTTCTAGCCCAGTGACTCTTTATCTGGGAAGATTTCCTTCCAAGGGGTATTTGACCATGTCTTGAGATTGGAGTTATCACAACTAGAAGTGAGGGCACTGCTGGCATTTGGCATATACTGCAAAATATCTTCCAATGCATCTATAACCCCCTAAGTCAGAGAATTATCTAACCCTAAATGTCATTCACATGTCAGTTGAAGATGCCTGGGTACCCTGCAGCCTTCTTGGCAGGGTGCCCTTGTGGCTCCTCTGCACAGCATACGGAAGATATACCTACCCCATGTAGTTTCTCTCCAAGATAGGTTGTTTCCATAGTCATGCCTTTTAAAGTGCTTATCTTGGTGGGAGGGGGTGGAGAGAAAAGGAACTTCCCACTGATGTTTGGGGAGTCCAAAAAGGGACATCTGACATTTAGTACCAGCTAGGTGTTATATTAATTAGGCAGGGAATAAAACTCCAAATAACACTTTATCTTTTAGGTGTTATGCCATTACATTTTGAGTACATCTTAATAGTAATATTAAAATTGTGCTTTGTTTTATAATAATGGGAAATCTAGAAATTTCACTTAATAGTCTGTATATGTTTTCTTATTAACTAGGTTTGTATGGCACTTGAGATTGTAAAAAACTTCTGAGTTGCCTCTGGAGGGGTTATTTTCGTGACAGATTTTCATCTGTTTTTCTGTTAAATTTTATGCAGTGTAAGGTTTATGAGAAAAGCATTAAGTAAGTGATTAAAAAAAAGAGTACCTGTGTCACATGAACACTTTTTTAGGAGAGATAAGACTATTAACCACTTTAGTAAGTAGCTATCTACTCACCTGTGTTAAATGTTATTAATCTTATGGGTTTCATTGGGTCCTACCAAAATTTCATATGAAGTTCTAATTCCCAGGAAACTATAAGATGACTTCATTTGGAGATAAGGTATTTAAAGAAGTAATTAAGGATAAATGAATTTATTGAAATGAGCTCTACATCAATGTGATTGTTGTACTTAGTTCAGTGAGATGACACACATACACAGAGGAGAAACCAGGTGAACATACAGGTAGAAGCTGGTATCTATAAGCTGAGTACATAGAACTCAGAAGAAACCCACCATGTGAAGCCTTGATTTCAGACTTCCCGCCTTCAGAATGGTTGAAAAGCCACCCAGGCTGTTGCCCTTTGTTATAGTAGCTGTAGCTAACCAGGACAATCAACAGTTTAAAGGTCCACTTTAAGAAGGTCTTCTCATCACACAAATTCCAAATTGTTATACCTTGAACAGTTTCTAATCCTAATCAGTTCTTCTTCTTGAAAGACCTCTCTTAAAGTATTTGAACATATTCTCCTAAGAAACCAATAAACACCCCACTTCCAACATTGTAGTAAGACTCACTCGATTAAAAATCTAAGACTGAGTCTAGTGGTGATTCCCTTCATTCAACATAGTGGATTGTACTTACTTTTGCTTCATTAATAGGTTTTCTGGTGATGTTTTGGGGAGTTCTGCAATATGTAGTAGTATTCATAAACATGCACACACCACTTGCTGTTGTCACTCAAATTATTCAATTTTTAAAACAGCAGGCTCAACTAATACCTATTAAAGCTCAAACTCAGGGGAAATCTGACAGTGATGGTAAAATAAGTTTCATACTGGGTCTGAATTATGCATTGTTGTCTTCAAGACTCCGAATAATAAATTAATTTTGTCTCCAAGGAAATCGTATTGCATTTAGTTGGTTTTGGGCATTTGATCAAGTTTGACAACTCCTCACCCTTAGGGATAACCTGTCTTATTCCCATAGTTCCTTGTTAGTTTGTGTTCTGTCACTTAAGAGAACCTATACAAAGATGATAGGCAGTGGGACAAAAAGTCTGCCCTTTCAATAATTTGAGAAGCTACCACTTGGACACACTATAAACAAACTTATATTTTGTCCCTGAGAATTGCTTTGCTCAGTTCTGTCTGTCAGGAATTGTTTTGTCAGGAATTTGATGGGTGATGACTATGCTATTAATTAGAGTTTTAGAGACATAATATTTTTTTTTAAAAAAATATTGTTATTTATTGGTGTAGCTCTAATGATGTCTTATTAATATAAATCTAAGTTTATGCTTCCTCTGGGCCAGAGACCTTGCTTGAATTACACCATAATTCTAATTAAATGGATTATATAAAGAATTGTAATTTCAAAGCTGAGGATTTAGAATTAAAATCACTTTTGAAGTTCTTTTGTTGTGAACAAAATTGTTCATGTGAGAAGTACCTTAGAAATGAAAGAAAATTAATCTAAACATTTAATGGTCTAAATCTAGTAGAGTACAATTAAAAGGAAGTTTTCAAAAGAAATTCAGATTCTTGGTGTGGAGAAAAATGATCTCTAAAACATCTGGAGTTTCTTTACCCAGAGACACACCAAGTTGAATAGCTATGTAAGCCCCAAACTGCTATCACAAGAGCTAAGAAAATAAAGGGAGAGTCCCTAAGGTCTACTTTTATTTGGGAGAAATTACCTTTATTTCCTTCTCTCCTTTTCCTCCTACTTCAAGTAGCCCAGCAGGGGAGAGATATCTCCTGCTTGGGGAAGGGAGACAAAAATAAGTCCGGGAATTTGATTTAAAATCCAGTACTACCTGCCATGGTGAAAGGTGCTGTTGGACAGAGATCCAGGACTCCTGTCCCCAGGCCAAGGTTAGTACAATAAGATGCTCGAACTTTAAAGTGAGGTGGAGTTGGTTCTATCCTCCTCCACCAATCACCTGTGGCAAACAGAAGCAACACTGTTACTGATCAGAAGCAAGGTAAGAGAGCTAGTCCAGGTTTCTTTGTCTTAGAGCTCTGTGCCAGGCCTGCTGTGGTGAGACTGGGCAGGTTTCTATGACTCTAGAAAGTGACCTAGCTTAACATTAGCCTGGATGAACAAGGGACAAACTCTATCACAAATCCCCAAACCTCAGGCAACACTGCTGTTGCCAGGCCAGTGATCACAGACAGAGCTCTAGAGCTACCAGGAATAACCTGTGTCCTTATTGGATGGACTTGCATTTTAGCCCACATCACTGCCAGCAGTAACATGGATCTCTATGCATGCTTGAGACTTCACAGGTCCTTGTGGCTAAAAGAGTAAAGTAATATTCTAGTATGAACCTAGGTGATCAACTGACACACTTTACCAGCACTAGAAAGTGTGCATGTGGGTAGTGGCTGAATGTCGCTGACATTTGGCTGAATGGATCACTGACCCATTTAATGATGTTTTCAGATACTTAAAAAACTAATTTGTTGTTTCTTAAACATAATAAATCATTTTCAAAGTAGGGCAGGCATCTAAAAGTTGATAGTAATACCTGAACTTTCTCTACTGAAAACCGTCATCTTCAAACCTAGACACAATAGAAACAAAAACCAAAGCAAACAAAAAACTAGAAAGATTTATTATTCTTTTAGGAATATGAATTGGATATTCCCAAATCTTTATCCATGACTCACATGTCAACAAGAATCTCTAATACAAAATTGTTAGAATGAAACAGAAGCAGAAGACCCTAAGCATGACTTAGTGGAGTTGAAATTTCATGGAAAACAAGTAGGATTTAAAAAAATAATAATGCATTTACTTCTTGGATGAAATCTTTTGGAGGATATTTACAGTGTCATTTCTTGTGAAAATAGATGGAACCCTAATTTAGTCTACCATCCAAGAAAATATTGTCCACTGGGAATTTCACATAACATCCATTATAAAACCTTAAAGTTGATATGATTCTCCCTTTCTTCACTTACTGAAAGTAGGTGTTGGCCAGGAAGAGGGGACTTAATCTGTATTCAAATCTAGATAGGATATGGTCCTAGCAAATATCCCATAATATTACTCATGAACCTAGAACAAACTGAAAGTCATTGACATGAAATATCTAGATGATCCGGGTCTGTTCGCCAAGCCTGCAAGAAATTGCCCTCTGGATTAAGGAACCTTTTGTATATAAGGAGAAAAAGCACTTTAAAAACGACTGATCTGAGAGGGGATTCCAAGATGGCAGATCAGAAGGAGGTAGCATTCTGTGTTGCTCTGGACCTGGGTCTCAACTAGTAGGAATACTGCTTTGGTGAGGGGGATTGCTGATTCCTTCATAGCTGATACCACACAGGAATCACAGCTGCAATGCTGTGCTGGGCCCCAGGCCTCAGCACTCACAGGTGCCTTAGCAGGACCACTATCACCAGTGCAGAATTACCAGATGAGGCCTCCCAGGAAGGACATTCAGCCACTACCCACATGCAGGAACTCTGGCCACCACTACCCTCTGGACCCTCATCTGTCAACGTGGAGCTCCCCCAGTTGCCTTCATCTTTGGACTCAGCAGCTCCTGCCATAGTCCCTTACTCTCCTAGCCTGCGTGCACCTGGTACATCACAGGCTCTGAAGACAGCTGACAGCCGCAACACTGCATGCCACAGAGCTCATCTCTGAAAACATCACACAATGCCATCACCAGGCTTCCCCCACGGAACCCAACACCCCATTGTTGAAAGCAGCTGCCTCCATTTGGGGTCACCTCCATCCCCATCTTTAGTGGGGGAAAATGACACTTTGGAACACAGGATAGCCAGGTATGCAGAGTTTTCTAATTTTCCCCAATCCCCGGTAGCCACTAACTCGGCAGAGTGACTGCCCAATTCAAAACAGCTTTCTGAGACAGATGCGCAGCCACCAAAATGCAACCCACAAGACCCCAGGAGAGAAATTTTCTGATTAGGAAGTAGAAAAGGAGAGGGCGAGGGAGATATACTTTAGAGACTAATTTAGAGGGCAGGAACTGTGAGGTCTACAGGTAAGATGAGGAGATAAGACCCAGTGCCCACATCACAGGAGTAGATCCCAAAGGAGATACCTGAGGTGCAGTTTCTCAAGGTAGCAACAAGTGCTATACTCCATTTCCAGGTGCCCTGCACCCAAGACCAATCCTCACACCCTGGTAACCACAACCATCCTGACAGCAGAGATAACAATTAAGAACAGACAACCCCACCTAATGGATGAGAAGAAAAGCAGGAAAGATATTGACCTCCAACCAAAACAATCCTTGTTTCTTCCTTCAGATTTTTTTAAATTCTTCTCCTTTATTCTCCTGCCCTCACATCCCTAATATGTGAAACCAAGTACTTAATTATCAACAGATAAGTATCTTTCTCTAACTACAAGTACACCAAAGGAGATATGGAGAGGATTTTCTGGGACACCAAGAAATCTGAAAGTCTATCTGATGAAAGAGAGGAATGCTATTTTGAAGAAAGTCTGGAAGAAAATGTAGACCAGGGGTTCACATATAGAGGGCAGGTGGAAAGGGATCCAAATGACTAAGGTATTTGTTACTGCCTGCACGTATAGAATTGGATAAACCAATGACTGAAGCCATTCCATATTGATTCTAACAAGGAGTGGGAGGTGGGAAGCAGTACCTCTTTAAATGGAGATGTACACTTAGAATACAAGTGTGTATTCACTTGCTGAGCTGGTGAAAGATGCATACTTTTCTGTTACTATGGCATAAAGGAACATCATCGAGTTTCCCTTCTTCCTCCCAAAAGAACTCTGAACAGCTTGTTAACTTTATGTATCACTATCTTTTTCCTAGTCTTAGGATTGACATAAATTTGAGGAAATCTGTAAGCCACATCAAGATCCTTGAACTTAAGCAGAAATGCTTGTAAACCATGTCTTTAATCTATACAAGTTCTTTGGGTTGAAGATTTTATGGAGAGGATCATGGCTAGCTCAGCCAAAGGCTATGGAACAAACTTAAAATGAATGGATTCTACTTGTGATAATATGTTAGCTAAACGTAAATTGCCAGCATTTTGTCATAACCATTTCTTTTTCCAAAGGATTTTTAAAAACTTGAAAAGTATTCTGTGTGATACTTAGAAAAATTTAAAATGATACTCAGAAATACAAACAGGTCATTTTATCATTGTGTTTAGAGAATAAAATTGTGAGATTCTAGCCCTTTTCATGTATTTGAGGGTTAACAAAGAAGTAGGTCTATAAACAGTTTTAGTAAGTAGACTTTCTTCTGTTTTGTCTTGGTTACTATCTTCATTTCAGAGAGAGTACAAGATAATGATTTTATGTACTTAAATCTATTCATGAAATTTAAGTAATTTAATAAAGATTCTTATATAAGAGACTATAATGCAGGTAAATGAGCAAGAAATTGGTTGACTGAAGATCTCAATCTTGAGAAGTAGTTAAAGGCCAACTTGTAGATATTAGACAGTAGAGTGGTATTGCAATATCTCAAAAATATCAGAAAGTAATTCTTGGATTGTGAGGAAAACAGGTATTTCTGAAGATTTTATTAACAAAATAGTAGCTTCAGCTGAAAAAAAAACCTTTTTTCCTTCTTGAATAGTGAGTGTAAATCACAATGTTTCAACATGAATTTTATACTTTTTACTTGCATTATGGTTTCAAAAATAACATTGCATCTATCTCTTTTTAAATTCAGTTAATCTTCTAGTTATAATTGGATGGACTTAGTAACCTTAAGCTAGTGCTTATGTTTCTCCACTGCAGTTTTTTAACCATAGTGGAAGACCGAGTTGTCTTTTCTATCTTGAAAAAAAAGCATATATTGTCCACTATTTAGTTTTTTTTTCAAAATATATCAGTTTACATTGGTAGTAAGAATGACTTGTTGCTATTGGCTTAAATGTGCATTTCTTCTTCTCTGAGAACTTAATGTGGATGAAACAGAATATGAAGTAAAATTTACATACAGTGAGATAGATGGATCTTTAGTGTATAATTCATTAAACTTCATACAGGTATGCACCCATAACCAATACTCCAATCAAGATATAAAGTTGATGGGCTAGGATTGTGGCTCAGTGCTTGCCTATTATGTGTTAGGCACTGGGTTTGATTTTCAGCACCACCTTAAACAAACAACAAAAAAAAAGATATAAAGCTGTTCACTCATGACATGTGGTGGCTTCAGTGCAATGCTTCTCCAGCCTTGAGCACTTATTTCTCAAGCTGCTGGGAGTGTGGTACATAACTTCCCCGAGTGTTGTTCTTCAAGAATTATCTTCTGCTGAAGAGAGTCATCTCGATCATGGTCTTGTCTTCATTCTGGGGGTAACGTATAATCTTTGGGGTATATGTGTGTATTTCTAAGATGAGAGATTCAAAGTTCTTGGTCTGCTTGCTGCAATTTATGGTAATTCCAAAGGCTCTCAGCCCCAAAACTCCCCTGTTAGGAAGCTGAGGCATTTGTTGATATTGTATCACAATTCAACTTTTCTCTCTATCTCTTTGTACTTCCTTTAGCTCATCAGAGGTATTCAATAACAGCATTTTCCAATGGAATTCTTTCTCATTGGTATCCACCTCAAAATCTACTTCACAGGAGATCCAAATTGCAGCACTCTAGAAAAATCTTTTGGGCTGGGTTTGCAGCTCAGTAGTAGAGCCCTTGCCTAGCATGTATGAGGCCCTCGGTTTGATTCTGAGCATAACATATAAATAAATATAGGTCTATCAACAACTGAAAAATATTAAAAAAGAAAAATCTTTCATGTCCCTTTCCAGCCAGTTCCTACCCATCCCAAGCAACCACTGATTTGATGGTTTTGCTATCTAAATCATATTTAGATTGGTTTTTGCCACTTCTACAATGTTATAAAAGTAGAATGATACAGGATGTCTTTTGTGTCTGGTTTCTTTTATTGAAAAGACCCACTAAGTTGTGTTTGTTAGTAGTTTTTTCTTTTTGTAGCTAAATGGTAGTATTGCATTGTGCTGATAAACCATTTATTTATCCATTTAGGTGTGTCTAGGCATTAAGATTATTTTATGGATTTGATTATTTTGAATAAAGCTCTATAAATAGTTCTGTGTAATTCTGTTTGTGTTCATTTCTTCTGGGTAAATACTGTGAGTAGAATTTCTAGGTCATATTGTAGAAGTATGTTTAACTTCCTGAAAAAGTGCCAAAGAATTTTCCAAATATATGAGAGTTCTAGTTGCTCTACAGTCTAACATTTTGTACTCATTGGTGTGTTATATTTAGTTGCATCATAGTAATATTTTGGTACCTCTGTTCTTTTTGATTAATCAAATAGTTTTTGTATTCAGTTTTAATCCTTCTAATGGATTTTTAGCTATACTTTCTTTATTTTCAGGGATTTTGATAGGGATTATAATATATACTCTTATCACAGTGTACTCGGTGTTTATATTATGTCATTATTATAAAATTAAGAATCTAAACAGGTATTGTTCCATTAACTCTTTTACGTTCTTTGTCCTAAAAATACCATAAAGGTTTCAAAAGGATTTTATGATTTTCAATTTAAACAATCACATGCATTTTAAAGATGAAAGGAAATAGTCTTTTATCCTTACTCACATATTTGCTGTTTGTATTTTTCTTTTCTTTGTGTGAATCCAAATTTCATGTCATATCATTTTCCTTCAGTCTAAAATCTTCAGTTGGTATATGTTGCAGTTTACATTTACCGCCACGGGGTAAGGGGCGGCGGCGGCGGCGGCAGCGGCTGTCCCCGGCGGGCGGCGGGTCCCGAGCGGCGCAGGCCCTGCCCGCAGCCGTCGCCGCTCGCCGTCCCGGCGCCGCAACTTGGGGAAACTTTGTGCAGAGGCCGCGGCCGGGCCGCGCCTCCACCACCGCCGGGCAGCGGGCGCCAGGCCTCTCTGGCCGCAGCGAGGGAGGTGGGTTTCCTTTAAGCCGCTGCTGAAAAGTTAATACTGAGTCATTCCTCTGCAGATGAATGATTCATAATCGGAGCTGCAGAGGCTGGCGGCAGGCGGTTCTGGGATCCAGCGCAGGCAGAATGCGCACACACCACCTTGGATTAACGCCAAAGGTCAGAGCGGGTCCCTGGCGGGGAGGGAGGAAGGCGAGCCTGCCGGCGCCCGCCCCGGGCGGTGAGCCACGTTGCGCACGGGCCAGCGGTGCGGACGCCCTCGCGTGGGGACCCGGAGAGCGGGTTCCGAGTGGACCGAGCCTTGCCTGAGTCCGGAGCACGAGGGAATGGAGACGAAGTGTTGTGGACGTGCTCTGAAATTTAAGAAGCCGTGGGATAATGGTCCGCTGGGCGAGGAACCGATTTCGTTTCGCTTTTCCTTCTGAGTCTGGAATCGGTTTTCGGAGTGAGACAGGGGTGTGTGCGTGTGTGTGCGCTGTTGTTGATGCGTGTGCTCGTGGAGTCGTGGAGGCGGTGTGGAGCCGCGCGAGGCCGCCTCTCATTTACATGCACAGCAGGCCACCGAACTGGAGCCAGGGCTTTTTTCCTTAGCGTTATCTGTGAATCCCCTCCGGTGAGGGCTGTGGAAATGCCCCTTGCCGTGACCCCGCCAGTGTCTGTGGACGCCGTGTTTGAGGGGTGAGCTGGGCCTCGCTGGGCTAGAACCCCTGGCGCCGGCGCCTGCAGAGGGCCTGGGAAATGCTACAGCGCCGCGGGGCAGGCAGTCTGGCCCCCGGCGTGCGAGTCTTGACTCCAGCGAGAGGAAGTGCTTCTCCCCGGTGCTGGGACCTCACCATGGGGACACTTTAGCATTCGGTGAAATTTGGCCAGAGGAAAATAAGCCTTATCAGTGTGAAAACCGGAAAATACCCGCGAGGCGGGAGAGCTCTGTGAGTACGGGCTCAGGACCGACCCTGCAGACCACCGCGGATTCCAGCGTCACTAGCGAGAATCAGACCTTATGGTGGCTAAGGAGATGCAAGGTGTCTCACCCAGATGCCATTTGTTCCAGCTGTCACAGCTAGAAAGCCAGGGACTCAGGGAGAGCTGGCCAGAGAGAATTCCAGCATTTTTTTTTTTTTAAGATATATGAGTTTTCCTATGACAGGAAAGAAGACCAGTTATTTTTCTTTGGATGCTTTCTGTTCTTTTTGTAGTTAGTAAGATGGCCTCAGTGAAAGGCTGCAAAGATGTTCCCCTGGAAGCAGGCAGCAGCAGTGGCCAGTTGGTGCAGATACCATTGTGCCCTTTCCTTCTCTGATTGTGCCTTGGAGAGAGTCCTTCCTGTAACTAAACATCTGAGCTGCTGTTGCTTTTCCCCTGCGTTTGGGCCTTCTCTAAACATCCCTGCTAGACTTCCTTGGATTTTTGAGTGTGCAAATCAAGAAGGACGTTCTCAGGTATTGTCAGGATATGTATGCTAATGAGCTGAATGATGAGAGTGACTTATCATTCTTTAAAACCCTTTTTTAAGATGTTGAAGCTCTGCTTCAAGAAAGATAAAACTGTCACTGTGGTGTTGTAAGCTGCAGCTAGCTCACATACACAAAGGAAATTGCATTAGATTTACCCATCTCTATTTTCTCATCTTGTATAGCAAGATTCTTCAAACAGCAAGTGATCTAACCTGTCAAATATTATGCAATAGATGAATTTCCTGTCATTGGTCAGTTCAGGAACTATTAACAGAGAAGTCCCATGACCAGGGACCTCTGAATTTATTCTATGGAATCAGGACCCCTTGCATTCTTTGCAAGTGTTCATAGAGGAAGAAAAATAATTTTTTTTTCAGGTATCTGTCTTCAGATACAGAAGATAACTGGCAAGAGAGCTATAGTAAGAAAGGAGGAGAGGCCAGAGGATTTGGAAGCTGACAAGGGAGAGGTAGCTGAGGCCTGAATGTGCAGGATGATGCTTAGGCTTGGGTAGGAGGAATGGGAGTCAAAGGGTGAGAGATGCCCAGAGGCCAGCAGGCAAGAAGGCAGTAGAGAGAGGTAGAAGATGTTTTTTTTTTTTTTTTTTTTTTGCGGGGGGGGGGCATCTGTGTAGTCTCTAAGGAGCTAGTGGAAAGAGAAGAAAATTCAGATTCACACAGGAAAAAAAAAGTAGTGCCTGTGTTATTTCTGTTATTTATAATTAACAACAAATACAAGATGACTTTTTTTTTAAAGAGAGAGGGAGAGAGAGAGAGAATTTTTAATATTTATTTTTTCTTTTTTGTTTTCGGCGGACACAACATCTTTTTATGTGGTGCTGAGGATCAAACCCAGGCCGCACGCATGCCAGGCAAGCGTGCTACTGCTTGAGCCACATCCCCAACCCAAGGTGACTTTTTTACTTTGGAAAGCTAGCTTTTATTGACTAAGGTCTGCACAACAGTGTTCCAGGAAAGGGTGTGGGAGGGGAGAAACCAGTGTAGAAAGGAGAAGGCAGGACTTCTAGCACTCAGGGTCAACCCTCCCCTTTTCTTGGTCTGTGGGTTAAGGTGGCAGGTAGTGTGGTGTCATGAATGTGGGCAATTGCTGGCTTCTGACCTTTCAGGAGTCGGGTGGGATTCCTGTTGCATTCTGTGTTCCTTGAGATAAGTGGATCAGCTGGGTCTTGGGAGTCTTTTTTCATTTAATTAATGCTCAGTTAATGTGCCCAAGTTCCCATGATATTATGTTTACTATGCCAGGATGAGAGAGGCATGGCGTCTGCCTTCATGGGAGATCTGGGGCATTTTGGCCCCTGTGCATGATGATGGGAGTTGCTAGAAGTCAGCAGATACTGGATTGTGACCCTGGGACAGGAGCCTGGTAGGAAGAGTGAGGAAAAAGGAAATTTCACCATCCTGCATGGAAGAAGTTGTACCCACCAGGAGGAAACTAGAAGACAGCTGTGGTGGCACATGCCTGTAATTCTGATTACTCAGGAGGCTGAGGCTGGAGGATTGCAAGTTGGAGGCCAACCTTAGCTCAAAAAAAAAAGACTGGGAAATGTAGCTCAGTGCCCCTGGGTTCAATCCCCAGTGCCAAAGAGGAAAAAAAAAGAAAAAAATGGAAATCTCTTGACTGGTTAGGGTGGTCACAGGGTGGTACTTCTGCGAGTACCATGGAGCGGAGCCCAATGGTGGGAGGTCTCTGGCACAGTGGCTCCATCTGGGCTCACTTGGAGGACCCTGAGGATAGCAATAAGAATTTTGCCTCCCCAATTTCTTTTGGTAAGATGTGATCTGAGTGTTGTTGTCCTTTTCTTCTTTGCCAGTACATGTGGTGCTAGGGATGCTGTTGGTCATTGGGTTCCCATTTGAGATGCTTCCTGTGCTTCCCTATGGCTCTTGCAAGGCCCTTGACTACAGGAGCTCAAATGGGTCTGGTAGGCTGTTGCTGTGAAGAGCATGATCTGTAGAGGGGAATGGGCAGTGGGTCCCATTACACTGCTGTCCCTACTGTTTTTGTGGGTATAAAATCTCCAAAAGTAGTGGTGGTTTAAGGGGTGTAAAGGTTTAAAAACAAAAAAACCCTTTTAGTGAGAACATTAGGGTAGAGAAAGGAAATTGGGAGGGAGAAGAGGAGGACAGAGGGAATCCTGGAGAGTGAAATTGATCAAATGATGTTCAGGTCAGAATTTGACACAATGAAAACCACTGTTCTGTATCAAACACACACACACACACACACACACACACACACACACACACACACACACACGGCCCCTTCTTCCAAACCTGTCTTCCTTGCTAATACAACCTAAAATCTTAATTCACAAAAAACGAGAAGTCAGGTCTTTAATTTTCTCTCTTGGTTTACTTTTTTCTAGGATTTATTCCATATTGATTTTATTAAAACAATTAAATAGAGGCTATTTGGTAGCTGTTTTTTTTTTTTTTTTTGTACCAGGATTAAGCCCAGGGGCACTTAACTACTGAGCCTCATCCCCATCCCTTTTTGATATTTTATTTAGAGACTGGGTCTTGCTGAGTTCCTTAGGACCTTGCCAAGTTGTTGAAGCTGGCAAATGTACCACTGTACCCAGCTACTTGGTAATTTCTTATAAAGCCATTCTGTATAGAAAGATTTTAGGATTTGCTGTTTTGATATCCTAATTGGCTATTCAGTTGAAACAATTCTGTGGCAAAGCTCAAAAGCATATTTATTAGAAACTTGATTTTTTTTTAAGTTGTATTTTATTTATTCATTTATTTATCTTTATGTGGTGCTGAGGATCGAACCCAGGGCCTCACACTTGCTAGGCAAGCGCTCTACCATTGAGCCACAACCCCAGCCCATGGAAACTTCATTTCTTTAATTGGAGAGAAAAGATAAACCAAGTAACCAAATAGGATAACAGAATTTTTTTTTATATATACTGGGGATTGAACCCAGGGGTGTTATACTACTGAGCCAAAATTTATTTTTGTCTTTTGAGACAGGGTCTTGCTAAGTTGCTGAGGGCTTTGATTTTGAATTCAGCCTCCTGAGTTGCTGGGATGACAGATGTACACCACCATGTCTGGCTCTTTTTCTTTCTCATTTAGGGACAGCATCTTGCTAAGTTGCCCAAGCTAGCCTGGAACTTGCCATCTTCCTGCCTCAATTCCCAAATAACTGGGATTACAGGCATGTACCACTGCACCCGGCAGGTAATAGAATTTTGAGGACAGCAGTGGAGTCTGAGGTGAAATGCGAGTGCCTATAAAGTCAGTGTTCCTTAGGCCTGCATACATGTGAGGTGCCGTGGTTCTTGTTAGGCCTCCCCTCTTTCTGACTGCTAGGCACTTAGTAAGTAAGGCTTTTTATGTGTTTGCATCTATATGCTGCAAGTTGGGTGTTCCCTGTGCCTTGGGGTCTGTGTCTGCAGTTGGGAAGACCTTGAGGGCCTCCTTTGACTGTTTTCCTGGTGGGGGCAGGCAAACCTGTCCTGATGTTCTGTTACATGGGGAGGCATGATGGGAAGCTCATTTGCCACTGCAACCCTTAGCTTTCCTGGGTGCTTTTCATGACTTAAAAGCTGAAAGAACAGGCACATTTAAGCCCTCCCTTGCCACTAATGCCCAGAAGTCATAACTATACTGGAAATTAAGAAATTAAGTTCCCTCATTTTTGTATTACTGTAGCCTGCTGTTTTCAACCTTATTAAAGGGTAAATTAAGTTTATAGATTTCAGAAGGCCTTTCTATGTGACTTCTCCCTTAGTGGGAGTGGGGACAAGCCTGTTTTATCTTAAAATTTAATGTAAATTTTATCTTGTACTTGGTAATGTTTCCGACTCTCTTAACATAAGCACCTCTGTCTGCCAGTCGGTTAGTACAGTTGATTTTCCAGAAGCTGCCTGGTGCTCCTCCTGGGCATCCATGCATGGGCATGGTGGAGGTGCCAGCTTGGAGGAGCTGAAGTCCTACCCTCTGTGCTGAACTGGAAGGCAGCTTGGGTGGGCCTCTTGGCCTCTGAATTGGTGTCCCCATCTCTAAGAAGAACATCATTTGTTATGAACAAGGTGGCCAGCGAGGCATCCCACAGATGTTAGTTTTCAGAGCAATGGGCGAATGAGATGTAGCAGGGGAAGGATGTCACCGTCGTAGTGCAGACAGTGTGCCAGAGCTTGCTGGAAGGGGCACAGGTTTCCTGGGAGGCAGCTGGGGCTCAAAAGTGTTGGATAAGTGGCCCTCCCAGGTAGGGGCAAGGCAGGAGTTGTGGCCCAGGCAGTGTGTGTTTTCCCTGGCATTCTTCATGTCCCCAAGATTTGTCCTAAGGATGCTGACTTCTAATTACAGAGAACTGTAATTGAGAATTATAGATTGAGTGTTCTTAATCCAGAAATTCACAACCTGAAATGCTCCAAAATCCCAAACTTTTTTTTCATACTGGAGATTGAGTCCAGGGGAGCTCTACCACTGAGCTTTATCCCAAGCCCAACTCCCCTTCTTTCTTTTTTTATTTTGAGACAGAGTCTTGCTGAGTAGCTCAGGCTGGCGTCAAACTTGGCAATCCTGAGTTCCTGGGGTTATAGGTGTGTGCCATTGTACCCAGCCAAATTCAAAACTTTTTGAGTACCAGTATGACTCTACAAATGGAAAATTCTACTCCTGACTTGATGTCACTGGTCATAGGCAAGACAGGCATATTGTGTAGAATTATCTTCAAGTTATGTGTAAAGGATGTGTATCAAACATAAATGAATTTCATGATTAAACTTAGGTCCCATCCCCAGGTATCTCATTATGCATATGCAAATATTCCAAAATCCAAAAGTATCAGAAATTTAAAAGACTGATGGTATTTCGGAGAAAGGATATTCAACCTGTATTTAATCAAAACTTTTTTTGAGAACTTCCTATATACTAGGGGTTATATTATTGGTTGCTAAAGCTAAAAAAGTCAAGGAAGATGCTATCTTTCCTCCAGGTGCTTTCATGTTATGACTGAGCGAGAAAAGTGATTTGATTATAGCGTGGTGCAGGGGGTGACATGACAGGAGGATGGGTATGGTGGGGTTTCAGGGTGCCACACAGTCTGGACCATAGGTACTCATTAAGCATGAGCCTGAGCAAGCCTGTGGAGGGGAGTGTGGCTGGCAGAGTCCGGGTCTTAGGGACCACGGGTGGCTGTTGTTCAGGGGTATGAGCAATGGAGCAGGGAGCTGGTCCCCTTGGGGTGCTGTCTTTGTGCTGGCCTGCCTTTTGGGATGGGAATTGCCTCCCCCCCCCATGCACCAGGTAGAGTGGGGGGCAGGCCTGTTGCATGTGGATCACATTTCACCATAGCTCTGGATAGTTGAGGCTGCATTACAACCAGTTTCAGTTTTTTTGTTCTGATTCAAGACTTTTGGTTTTGCTTTCTGAGGCTAAACTTCAGTTTTGTTCTCATGGTTTTAGTAAATAGATTATTGCTCCAGCAGACATGTTTCATGTAGTGTTTCTCTTTCTTCCCATGTCTTTTTTGTTTTGCCTATATTGGCTTATTTTTCTAGTCAGTAGCACATTCCTTCTCTTTGGGTTATTATTTTTTTTTTAATTTTTATTTTTTATTATTTGCTCGAGACAATACAATGAATTTGACATATCATATTGGGTTATTTTCTTATAGTAGCACCCTTGTGTTTAGTGTGCTTGAACAAGTCCAGTTGGGGGTTGGGTAGCTAAGTGGTGAGTGCTTGCCTGACCTATGACACCAACCACTGAGAAAAGTCAGGAAAATTTTACCCTGTGGCTCAGCTTTGCTTGCTTCTTTCTGAAGAGCGATCCCTAAACTGATTTGCTAATGTGTTTTCTTTCCCCTTTCTCTCTCCTGATTTACATTTAGAGTGGAGTCTAGTAATAATGATAGTATTTAGTCCTTGTGTCTTTACAAGCATTAGTTCATTAGTGGTGAACATGTCCCTGAGGCCTGGCCACTCTGTGGAGAACATAATGGTTAGCCCAGCACCCATTTCATCTTGACTGTAAGTACAGCTACAGACTGCTTAGGGAGTGCAAGCCCTTGCCACAGTTACCAGGAAATGATGTCGTTGGCTGCTCTGGAGACTTTATGTAGCTCCTCTGCTAGAACCACTGTAAAGCTTTTGAGTGTGAAGCCAGGAATGGCCAGTGGCTATTTAATAGGTGTGTGTGGGGGGCTTGTTTCATCTGTATATGCTCCGGGAAGGGCTGTGAATCCTGGGATGCAGTCAGCCCCTGTGGTGGCACAGGTGGACTCTGTTCTTGATGGGTTGCCCCTGATAGAATGGGAGCAGTGGTAAAGTCACAGGTCCTCCCTATGATTTCCATGTTACAGGATATTCTGGTGCTCCTCAGACAGGTCTCTGGTGTTGGGGTGACAAGCTTCTTGAGGGTAGAGTCACTTTTAATCTTTATATTTCATACTCTGCCCAAGATGTGCCTAGTTAAAATGAGATGAATTCATGTACAGAAGGGATGAGACCTGGTTTGAATTCTGGTTCTTCTCTTAGCTGACTGTGATTTTAAGTTACTTATTTTCCTTAAATCTTAGGTTCTCAGCTGTGAAAGGATGAAGGTGGAGTTCTGAAGATGGACGGGGGTGGAGGCCTGCAGCACCTATGAAAAGCTCTGGGTTTAAAGAGGGGGGCTCTGCCATAAGCCAGCATTCCTCTCCCCTTCCTGAGCATGGTTTCACACAGGGAAAACATGGCTTGTTAGCAAGGTGACTGCTGGACACTGATGGGAGATCAGCCTAGTTCTGGAAGGATATCTTGTGGGTGGACAGAGTCTTAACACAGGGTAAGATCTGAAAGCCAAACTCACAGTATGTATGCAAAGTAAGCTAAACTAGACATCCCCTCTGTAGCTAAATGCATTCTCCTGTGTGATTGTGTGTGTGTGTGTGTGCGTGTGTGCGTGCGTGTGCATGTGTGCGTATGTGTTGCTGGGAACTGAACCCAGGGGTGCTGTATTTCTGAGCTATAACCCTAACTTGCTTGATTTCTAATTTAAAATTTTTTTTTTAGTTGTAGATGGACACAATAATTTTATTTATTTATTTATTTATTTATTTATTTATTTATTTATTTATTTATTTATTTATTTATTTTTACATGGTGCTGAGGATTGAGCCCAGTGCCTCACACATGTGAGGCAAGCACTCTGCCACTGAGCCACAGTCCCAAACCTTGATTTCTAATTTTTAGATACAGTGTCTTACTAAATTGCTGAGGCTGGTCTCAAACTTGTGATCCTTCTGCTTTGAACTCCTGAGTTGCTGGGAGGACAAGTGTGTGCTTCTACACCTAGCTAGATATCCCCCCCTTTTTTTAATTAGTTATACATGACAGTAGAATGGACTTATATACTTTAATGTATCATACATAGATGGGATATAATTTCTCATTTTTCTGAGTATACATATTGTAGAATCACATTTTTTTAAAATAAAGCAACTTTGCATTTGAAAAAATTAAATTTGGGGCTGGGGATGTGACTCAAGTGGTAGTGTGGTCGCCCAGCGTGTGTGAGGCACTGGGTTTGATTCTTGGCACCACAGAAAAATAAAATAAAGATGTTGTGTCCACCTAAAACTGAAAAATAAGTAAAAAAGAAAAAGAAAAGAAAAAATTCTTTCTTTTCTTTTTCTTTTTTCTTTTTGATAGTGGGGATCAAATCCAGGGGTGTTCTACCACCAAGATGTGTTCCCACCAGCCCTTCTAATTTTTATTTTGAGAAAAGGCCTTGCTAAATTACCTAAGCTAGCCTTGAACTTGTGATCCTCCTGTCTCATTCTCCTGAGTTGTTGGGATTACAGGTGTGTATCACTGCACCTGACTTAAGTCTTTTGTTTTCTTTCATTATTTAGCAGGAATAATATTCTCCAATTTATTCAGGTCTCTATTCAGATTTCACCTCTTTGGAGGGGTCTCCCCTAAACACCACTGATTAAAAAGTCAATGCCATCATTCTCTGATCCCTTACCTTGCTTTTCCTTTAATCTGCTGTCTGTCTCAATAGGTTTGTCTGTTTTCAGAATATCATACAACGTGTGACCTTTGTAGTATCTTGGTATCTGCTTCCTTCACTTAGCATAATGTTTTTGAGGTATATCCATGTTGTAGCATTTTTGCTGCTGATAATCCATGTGTATGTATTCCCCAGTTTATCCATTTTCTGTTCATATGCATTTGGATTGTTTTCATCTTTTTTTTGCTATTGTGAATAATGCTGCCATAGATATTTGTGTACCAGTTTCTGTATAGACATGTTTTCCTTTTTCTTGAGTATATACATAGGAGTGAAATTGCTGATCATATGTAATTCTCTTTTAACTTATTTTGGCCAGCAGTTTTCTAATTTCTTTACATCTTTGCTACCACTTATTTTGGGTTTTCTGATTAAAACTATCCTAGTGGGTGTGCAGTGGTATCTCATTGTGGTTTTGGTTTGTATTTCCTTGATGACCAGTGATACTGAATGTCTTTTCATGTTTTTGTTATGCATTCGTGTATGTATGTATGTGTGTGTGTGTGCAAATATATATATATATATATATATATATATATATATATATATATATAATGCTTTAATTGTGTTGTTTATTTTTTTGTTGTTGAGTTTTAAGAGTTCTTTTTTTTTTTTTGAATAGTAAAGCCTTTCATCTTTTTTTTTGTACTGGGGTTTGAACCCATGGGTGCTTTATCACTGAGCTATATCCCAGTCCTTTTCTATTTTGAGACAGGTTCTTGCCTACGCTGACCTGGAAGTTTTGATCCTCCTGCCTTCACCTCCTTAGTCTCTGGGATTATAGGTGTGTGCCATCATGCTTGATCTTGATAGTAAACCTTTGTTAGATATGACTGGCAATATTTTGTTCCATTTTGTAGGAGTTTTCACACATTTTCTTGATAATTTCCTTTGCACAGAAGTTTTTAATGAAGTCAAGTTTACTCATTTTGTTTCTTTTTAAAATTTTTTTTTAGTTGTAGGTGAACACAATATCTTTATTTATATATTTTTATGCTTAGGATTGAACCCAGTGCCTCACATGTGCCAGGCAAGCGCTCTAAACTGAGCTACAGCCCCAGCCCCTATTTTGTTTTTTTGTGCTGTTGGTGTTAAATATAATAATCTATTGCCAAATACTAGGTCATAAAGATTTACCAATATGTTTTTAGTTTTATGTTTTACTTGGGTCTTTGATCCATTTTGAGTTTACACTTACATTTGGACTAAGGTTTTGAGTTAATATTTGTGTTTGAACTGAGGTAGGAGTCCCATTTAATTCTATTGTAGGTGGTCATTCAGTTTTCTGAGTACCATCTATTGAAGAGCCTGTTCTTTTCCGATTGAAAGGTATTGGCATTCTTATTGAAAATAAATTGGCTATAGATGTTTGCAATTATTTTTAGACTCAAATCTATCCTATGTCAGTAACACACTGCTTTGATTACTGTAGCTTTGTAGCAGTCTTTCTTTTAAAAATACTTTTACTAGGAATTGAACTAGGGATGCTGTACTGCTGAGCTACATCCCAGCTCTTTTTATTTTTTATCTTGAATCAGGCAGGGTCTGGTTAAATTGCCCAGGCTGGCCTTGAGCTTGAAGTCCTCCTGTTTTAGCCTCCTAAGTAGCTGGGATTACTACCATACCCATCTATAGTTAAGATTTGAAGCATAAATTTGAAAAGAATTAATCTTCCACTTTGTTGTTTTATTTTCTGTATTTTGCCTGTTTGGTGCCACTTAAATTTTGTATGAATTGGAGGGTTAGCTGCAAAATAGGTCATTGGGATTTTGATAAGGATTGTATTGAATTCATAAATTGCATTATTAAGTCTTTTAATCCATGAACATGGGATGTCTTTCCATTTATTTGTGTCTTGTTTAATTTCTATTATTTATATTTTGGTGGTGCTCAAGATCAAACCCATGACCTGCTGAGTTACACCCCTGCTTATCTTCTTTAATTTCTTTCAGCAATATTTTATTGTTTTGGTGAAATCATTCACCTCTTTGAATAAGTTTATTCCTACATATTTATTTGTGTGGGTTTTTTTTGTGTGTGTGTAAATGGAATTGTTTTCTTTTTGGATTGTTTATGGCTGGCATATAAAAAATATAACTGATTTTTGCTTGTTGGTCTTTTGCCTTACAACTGTGATGAATCCATTTGTTACTTCTAATATTTATTTTTAATAAGTAGCTTTATTTATAGATCTTTATTTTGTGGATTCTATGGAATATTCTTTAAAAAATTTGTTTTAGTTGTCAGTGAACCTTCATTTTATTTATTCATATGCGGTGCTGAGAATTAAACTCAGTACCTCACATACACTAGGCAAGTTCTCTACCACTGAGTTATAACCCCAGTCCCTGGAATACTTTTTATGTAGAGTCATGTCATCTGATATTATTTCTTCTTTTCCAGTGTGGGTGGATGCCTTTTCCTTCTTTCCTTGCCTGATTATGGGTAGGATGTTCAGTACAGTGGTGAATAGCTGTGGTGGAAGTTGGCATCTTTATGTTGTTCCTGGTCTTTGGGGAAGCTTTCAGTGTTTCACCAGTGATTATGAAGTTAGCTGTGTTTTTTTTTTGTTGTTGTTGTTTGTTTGTTTTATTTTGTAAAAGCCCTTTGTCATTTTAAGGAAGTTCCCTTCTATTCCTAGTCTGCTGGTGATTTGTTTGTTTGTTTTGGTGGGGGAGGGTACCAGGGATGCTTAATCAC